>NW_014569742.1:279582-285202 GCF_001313835.1 Polistes canadensis | reverse complement strand
AAATACTCGTACCTATAGATCCGTGTTAAAAAAGTCCATTAATTTATTGGTCAAGCTAATATGCATATATTGATTTATTATTATAATTGGAAAAAAAACGAAAAAGAAACAACTCTTTAGCCCACCCTGTATTTAGCCATCAATCTGCATTCATTTATCTTTTCTCTCTTTCTCTCTCTCACGCTCTTTCTTTTTATGTAGATTGACGATTTTTAACGATAAATTAACAAACGCGTTTAAAAATAAAAAATGCAAAAGTATAGAAAATAGATAATGATATAATTAACCATTTGCGGATTAATATAATATTTTCTTTCCTAATTTATTTGCTTGTACATCCTCGATCCCATTTATTTTTGCACGCGTATATCTTTGGGTACTTTACATTGGTATAAAAAAAAAACAAAAAAAAAGACTAATAAAAGACATACAAACAAAAATAACGGGGGTTGGGGGGGGGGACTAAAAGAACGTTTCACCGATAAGAACTTTTTCGCGAAATAAAATAAAAAGATAAAATAAAGAATTAAGAAGAAAAAAGAAGAAAGTGGAAAAAGAGGAAATTTCCCATGGTGGAATATAAAATTTACGATGGCGATTGGCTGGTAGAGATGTGATTTGGATTAGGACTAGCTGAGAATTAACGTTCTTGGGACGCCGTAAAACGAGGCCATCAGCGGCACACCCTCACCCCTTTCCTCCCCCTTCCCTCCCGTATTTCTCCCTTCAACCCCTCGAATCCTTGATCCTTGCTAGAGGAAATTGGAGGTAGCGAGAGTTGAGATAAACGAGACCTTTTTATTTCTTCGCTTCGTCTTAACAAACAAAATGAAATAACAAAAAAAAAGAAAGAAAGAAAAATACTCGCGAGGGGAGGAAAGGGCGGTCGACAAACTTGTAAATCTTTATCTTCCTTTTTTCTTTTCTTCCTATTTTTATTTCCAAGGACTCTTACCCCTTTTTCTCTTTGTCCTTTTTCATATTATTAATTTTTGTTGTTCTTTTCTTCGCGAACGTTTACCTCCGCGTCTTTCATTAATCCCTTTTATTATATTTACGCGTATTATATTATATATACTATTCCTTTTTCTCTATCATTAAAATATTTTTTTGTGTTCGTTTTTAAAATCCTTTTTCATTTAGTTTTCCTTTTTAATTTTTTTTCTTTTTCCTCCCTTTCTCCTTTCTCTGTCTCTTTTCTTTTACTTTTCATAACTGTTCGCTGAACAAGTCGATTGTCTCTACAAAGAAAAATAAACGAGTGATATATAAAAAAAGAATGAGAAAGAAAGAAACAAACGAACGAACAAAAAAAGTTTCGTATGCAAAGGGTGTGAAAAGATAAAATCATTTTTGCAAAATTTTTGACAACAGTTATTAAATCTGATTAAATTATATCGTAAAAATATTCGTTATTGTTGTAATATTTTAAAACGTCATTTTGATATCGATTTAATAAAAAGGTAGAAACATTTAATGAAAAGTAACGGTACCAAATGGTAGTAAGGTAAGACTCTTAAGTTGGTAATCGTGCAAGACATTTCCCGATTTAAAATACGTAATCCCTTTTCCGAATCGAATATACACTAAGCCTTTCACCACCACCAACTTTCAACATTTTTACGTTGCTTTTACCCCCTTAGATATGTACACCACCCTACGAAAGTTTTACCCTCTTTTCTCCTCCTCCTTCTTTTGCACTTTTCTCTTCTTGCAATTAAAGTGAGAGCGTTCCAAATGCATATTCTCTTTCCAAGTAATTGTCCTATCTCTCTTTCTCGTTTTTTTTTCCTTTTTTTTCTTTTTTCATTTACTCTTATTCTCATTTATGGGCAAGAAAAAAGAAGAAAAAAAAAAAGAACATTTCTATCTGCTCAACTTTTTTTTGTCTTTTTTTTTTTTTTAATATAAAAGTGCATTCGATATTGGCATAATTTTATTACTGTTTAATACCTTTTTTTTTTTGTTTTTTTTTTTAATATAAAAACAGACGATAGTTTTGTGGTGATTTATATTATCTTCTTTGTTTCTTTCTTTTTGTATATATTTAAATATTTTATTTAAAAGAAAAATGTGTATAAATTAATGTATTTTTAAGTTTATGCAATATAATAAACTTTTACGATAGAATGTACATCCGCTCCTTACATCTACGTTATAATAGTGAATCTCATTACGAAGGATTTTAAATATCTAATACTATCACATAATCCGATCAATATCAGACTATTTCTTTTAATCTCAAGTAAATGCATACATATCATATATACATGTATTAGTGGAAATAAAATTTTCAGATGAAAACTTCAGATTTGAAACAACGAGTATATACAAATCTACGTACGTGTATGTAAATACTTATATATATATATACACACACTTAAATACATTTATGCACGTGTATATATTCGATCTCATTATCCTTTGAAATCACAAATTACATGTTGCCATAGGGCAACGATGCGTCCCCTTTATTAATACTCAAGTCTAACAAAGGTAACTTAATATTCGCTTATAAACGTAGGAAGCACCACCACCACCACCACACAACATGAGTAACAGCAGCAATGACTATGACAACGTACATCGATAAACCATCTTCTCGATGTCTTGATTTCCGGTTAACAACGATCATTGAAACAAGTCAAAGTAGAACTCCCAATCAGTTACCTTTACTTTCCCCTACCCCACCCCGCCAACCCTTTAGTCTTTTGCCCTTTTCCTCTCTGACCCTTCTTTTATCACTCATATATATCCACTTCCTTCGACTCAACTGACACAATTTAATTAAACTTTGTATCCTTCAGTATACAGACAATTTCCGTTTTTCCCCTGTTTCGTTCGTAATCCCAGATTTTAACTTCCAACGCAGAAAGAGAGAATGAGGGATATCATTTCCTGATCATTATCATTATATCTGGACCACGTAATATATAGAAGTAGTATATTCTCTCTTTCTGCAATCAGTAGTAACCTTGTGTTGCTCGTGTTGCATCTGTGTTACCTCTTTGTATGATATATTCGAGTATTTTACACTGAAGTCATTGGAATTATAGTTTTATGTTTGTTTTTTTTCTTATTATATTGTTATTAGGATCTGAAAAAATAGTACAAAGGTTTATCTCTCTTAAGATTAAAATAAAAATTGATAATAGTTAAGATTTCGTGATTGTAAAAATTTTCGGATAATTTTGGGTAGCGAAAAAAAATATGCAACAGACAAATAATTTTAAAATCAATGAGAAGAAAGTCCCATGTTGCATACTGTAACAAAATTGTGAACATAATTTCTTATTTCAAGAAATCAAGAAAAGGATCGTATTAAATCATTAATATGTATTAACATTTATTCGATACTCGTAAGAATTTTACTTCGAAACCGATATAATATAATAAAACAGTTTGATAAAGTTATTTTCGGAATCGTTTCAATCCCTTTGGCGTAAAGACAATATCGATTTTATAATTCACGAGTAATTAACTCTATATTAATAAACATAGGAGGAGTGATGAGTAGGTGGTGGTGGTGGTGGTGTTATAGTACATGTGTGTGTATGTAGATTAAAAACAAGACGAATAGTTTTTGGAAAAGATACTTTTATTAACAAACGAACAATATGGAGTATTTAAATAACGATGGTTAAAAAACAAATCGATCGATTGTCGAATGTTGATCATTATTACAATGAAATATTCGATAAAGCACCGGGTCAAAAAAATGTGATTGCCACGGTGCAAATACTTCCGTCACGCTTTAACGTCATCCAATTGGTCAGATCGACGAGATGCCGATAATTTTCTCGATATATTATTATTATTATTATTATTATTACCAGCCAATAATCGTTGAATCTCGCGAAAGGTTCTACCTTTGGTTTCGGGTAAGAGAAAGGTTACCATTAGGAAAGCTAACAAACATGAAGCAGAAAAGAAATAATAAACTGCATAAGCACCGAGTATGTCACCGATCACTTGATAAAGTTTCGATACGGCAAAACCGAGTACACCATCGAATACAGTAACAATTGCACCGGCCACACCCTTGACTTCGGTTGGAAATAGTTCACCGATTAATGCGTTCGGTAAAGTACCCAATCCTATTTGAAAAGCAACTTGAAATAATATAACAACACCGACCGGGAGAAAATTAGCAGAAGATACGTCAAACTTTCTTGCATCGAGCATCAAATAAACGGCAAGAATGGCCAAAGTAATCGAGGATCCTATAGTCGAGAATATAAGTAACGGTCTTCTTCCTGCACCTTCGACCGTTGCCGTAGAACACGCACCAGATACCAAACCAACAGCTAAGACGAGTATCGTAGCAATGTTGGAATCAATGCCTACCGAGGAACGCTTGAATAATACTTCTAAATATTGTATCGTACTGAAGTTACCGCTTAATTGTTGAGCCGCAATCAAGCCGAGTATTATACAAAGTGCTCGACTGTTCGTTGGTAGTAACATTAGTTTGAGTTTATTCAAGACAATCTTAAGACCATATTCTTCTTTAGCTCTATTGTTAACGCCAGTAGTAGACGAGGAGTTAGAAATAGAAGAAGAAGTAGTAGCCCCTGCACCTACAACTTTGTTATTATCTAAAACTAGTTTGTTGTTATCCCTCGAGTCCTCGTTCGAGCCAGCTTGCAAAGCTAATTCAAGTTCTCTCCTAGCCTCATCCTGATCGCGAATACCTTTGAAGAAGGCCAACGATCTCGAGGCTTCGGTTTTGCGACCACGTGCAGCTAAGAAATGCGGACTCTCGGGGAACCAGATGAACGTGACGATGAATAGAATTGGTATGGTCAATAAAACGATTACCAATGTACGATACGAGATCCATGGGCCTATGCTACAGGTCAATAACGATCCGGTGAAAACGTTAACTGCTATCAGTGTACCTAAGGCTCCTCTGATATTAACATCTGCCACTTCGGACACATACATCGGATTGGTCGTGTACGATACCCCAACACCAATTCCCAATATTACTCTTGCAACGTACAATGCTGAGACTGATTTAGCAAAAAATACTATCGTCCAACCGGCTATGTAAAAACCGCTCGAAAATAATAAACATCTTTTTCTGCCGTATCTGTCAGCCAAGTATGCACCCAAAAATGGGCCGATCATCGAACCGATCACTGTCAACGAAACGATCCACGATGATTCGTCCTCGGTTATCCTCATAGGTGCATCGCTCTCCTTTGACATCAATTTCGACAGGCTCGTCGTGGTCCAACCATAAACTGTTCCAACTGCCACCATAGAGAGTGTTGCTGTCAAATTAAATCACGAATATATTCCGTAAGTTTATTTCCTAACTAAAAAATAATGTTTTCTTTCATTTATATCTGTATTCTTGTTTACGTCATGTTTCTTTTATTTTTTTTTTCTTTTTCTTTTTTTATATAAGATCAAAATTATAAATAATTTATTTAGTATTTCTCTCGTCCAAAAATTACAATTTTTAATGATGAAATTTAACAGGGAACTTGGACATGAAAGAAGTAGAACTATGTTTGATTTAGTTGGACGTTTCGTCCCTTTATTGGGACTTCTTCAGCAACTTAATCTTTACAGTTCAGCGTCTTTTTTCATTAAGTAGACATACATTTTT
>NW_014569742.1:264678-278512 GCF_001313835.1 Polistes canadensis | reverse complement strand
TAAATATTACTGTGTTTTTTCTTCATATATACATAATATTATATGTCTTTAATATTATATATATTATATGTCTTTTTAAATGTCACCAATAATTAATTGAACAAAACACATAGATTAATAAAATGAATAAAAGATAATTTCAATAATATTTCTATCATCATTTTTTAAAAATAAATTATTAAACCACTTTCGTGCATATACAATAAGGTATAAATTTTTTAGACACGTTTTAAAAAAAAAAAAGTGCTCGTGAAACTATATTTTTATTGTTCCAAATAAAACGCAAACGTAAAGAAAATAATTTGTTAAAAGAAAGAGAAACACTTTTTCTCTCCATTACGAAGAAATATTTGTATCCCATAAAAAATAAGATAGGGTAGGGTGTACACGAGTATTTTAAAGAATAAATGTGAAATTCAGTGAGACGTTAAGGAAGGGAATACGTGCTAGAAGAAGAAAAAGAAAAACGTAAAGAAAAAGAAAAAGAAAAAGATAACGAAAAATAAAAGTAACTATAAAATATAGAAGAAAAAAACCACCATAGTCCTATAAAAGTATATGCTTTTACGTGATAAGATGTTACGAGAGGCAGAGATATATATATATTGTATATACCACCATGTTTATTATCTTACATAGTTCGAAACATTAATCTTAGGAAAAATATCGATGTTCTTCAAGTGTCTTTCGTGAAAATTGGCATGAAACGAGGAATAAAACAAAAAGAAAGAAGATGATTTTTATGAGATAGTTTGGTTGAAGGTGAATGTGAAGGGCTGAGGATGTAGGAATAGGTAGAGGAAGGAGGGGTGGTAGAAAATAGGGTTGTGAAATATAAAATTGAAGGATAACAGACTTTTCCACGTCACGAGTGATAAACTAGATCGCATTAAAGGTACTTTTAAAGGTAACAGCAATTTTTTGCAACACGTAGAAGGAAGACAACATAGAAACTGGTGGTGGTGTTCTATGGAACCTTATAACTGTCGAAGCTTTTAGACAAAAGGGATGAACAAATTGATCGACGATAAATCAAAATCACCCTCATCCTCTTTCTCCTCCTCTCAAAGATTATTTTAAACGTACTTATATGTCAATTATTACAAATGTATTAATTGTAAAAGAGAGTTAAGAATTGTTTTGCTAAATAATATCATTAGATTAAATGTAGTAACTGCGAAATAAAATGAAAAATAGAAATTTTATTAATAGAAATAAAAAATGTTAAGAAAAAAGAAAAAAAAGAAGGAAAGAGAAGAAAAAAAGCGGTAAGCTTTAACCTATTTGCAATAAATCTATTTTTAAAAAGAAGCATCGATCGGTCGAAGCAACATCATCATCCGGTACACCGTAATATATCTCTTTAAAATAAATCACATTTTAATAATAAAGATAAAATTGTATAAAGCAAGATATGGAACCATCAAAACATTTCTTCCGCTCTCTCTCTCTCTCTATATATATATATATTTCTTCGAATAGACGAATTCTATAATTAGAATGACCGTATTCGCTCGAAATTCTTGTCACTTGGTGTAAGAATTTTCATAACTTTCAAGTATTATATACATCATCGTCAAACGCATTCAAAACAAATCTTTAAATTAAATCCAAACAAAATGATTCAATATTACCTAGATAACAAAAAAAAATACAAAAAAATTATCGAAAGAGTATAAAAAAAAAAAAAGAAAACAAGAAAAAAAAAATGATAGTTACGAGACGCCATTTGTAATTTTGGATCAATCGCGCGTAAAATAAGATGGACGATCGATCGATCATTATTCTCTTTCTCTTTTTGCGAGACGAAAGAGAGAGAAAAAAAAAAAAGAAAAAGAGATAAAAGAAATAGACAAAAATAAAAGAAGAATAGATATCAAGAAGAATAATTGAAAACGCGCAAGCGTGAATACTACGAGCGCGTGCGCGTATTTTCGATTTTAACCTCGCGGCATCGTTGGGCTTTCGAAAGGTAGTCTCGTGGTACACCCGCGCGCCAAACATAACCTCTCAAACGAACATTCGAATCAGAAGAAAAAACTAGAAAACATCTAATATCCGAGAAATGGTATTTTTAAAGGAAACAAAAAAAATAAAACGAGACAATTTTCGCGACGAATTTCACAGAAAAAGAAAAAAAAAAATTGTCAGAAAACTCTACAAAAAAAATATGGCCAAAATCGAATAATCTCGAAAAATTGAATTACTTTGAAAAAATCATATACCACCGCACGCACCACGTGTATAATATATTCTTTCACCCATTAAGTCCATCCCCCCCCTTTCCTTCCTTCTCTCTCATCTAACTTTTGTCAACCAACCCCCATCGATACGATCTATCTTTTTCTATCTGACACATAAGAGAGGGTTATTATATAGGAGTTGTTTTGAAAAAGGGACGCTGATTTTAGATTGAAATGACACTCACCAAGGGATCAGTTGTGCCAGTCATCTTTCTCAAGGATGATCTCTCCCTCTCTCTCTCTCTATCTCTTTTTCTTTTTTTCTTTTTCTGTTTCTTTTTCACACTAACACTAAATCACGTTCCTATTTCTTGTTCGTTGTTGTTGAGGTTGACGTTGACGTTCAGGATCGATCGAAACGAGAAAAGAGAGAGAGAGAGAGAGAGAGAGAGAGAGAAAGAGAAAGAGAAAGAGATAGAAATAGAGAAAGAAAGAAAAAGAGAAAGAGAGAGAAAGAGAGAGAGAGCGTGTTTAACGTTGTGCACACGTGAAATCGTCTCGAGCATCGACAACGTCCTGTGCTTCTTCGAAAGAAACTCTCTCCTCCTCCTCCTCTTCCTCCTCCTCCTCCTCCTCCTCCTCTTCCTCTTCCCTTCTCCTCCTCTTTTAAACTCATACTACCTCCTTCTCCTCTAGCATTATTTCCTTCTCCTTCTCTCTATTTATGTTTCCCTCTTTTTCCATCTTTCCCTCCTCCCATCGTCATTTTAGCTTTTCACTCTCTCACGGCCAAAGCAAGCGTCTTCTTCGTGTATATTTGCGCGCACGCGCTCAAAGAGGAACACGCGAGGAGAGTTTCCTCTTCTTCTTCTTCTTCTTCTTCCTCTTCCTTTCCCTCTCTTTCTCTCTCTTTCTCTCCCACTCTTGGTAGTCTAATCGATATTTATAATTGTACCCACGGTGATTCCCATTTTATTCACTATACTTGGTCGTTCTTACTCTTTAACTCTCATCGTATCTTTTTCTTTTTCTTTTTATTTTATTAATTCATTTTATTTATTGTGTTTGTATATTAGAATTTTTTTTTACATTTGAATTTTTAATCATTTCATAATGATTATATGAATAATAGAAGTGTGTGTGGAAGGATGATAGAGACTAATTTAATAAATATTAATGTATATATGTGAATAAGAAACAACACACGTTTTTTTTCTCTTTTATTTTATTATCTTTCTATTGTGTTGTTTATTTATTTATTAATTTATTTGTTTGTTTTTTTTTTCCGTATATATTTATGTTAATATTATAATCATCATTAAATGATAAGATTGAAAAATGGAAAGAAGATGGATAGAAAAGATACTGATTTAATTAATATTAATATATATGTATATGTGTGAATATGAAACTTATGTTTAATTTTTTTATTTCCTTATCGTGTACTATGTACGCTATGTAAAATTTGTTAAAATTTCATTCAGTGTTTTATACTTGTTATGCAAATTTATAATAATTTTCCTTTCCTCTTTGTTAGGTGGTTTATCTTGCTTATTTTTCTTTTTTTCGTCCCATTTTACGATAATCACTGTTGACTCCATACGAATTTAGAACATTATCTGTATTGACAATGTTTCCAGATATATTATCTTATATTTATCTTACGTGTAATGCAACGAATATAAAAATTATGAAAAATATATTGTCTGTTAATATAATAATACTTATATATATATATATAAGTATTATAAGCAAGTTACTCAACTACTTATCTAACGATTACAAATATCTAATCTAATTAAAAATAAACTTTGTAAGTGTGTGTCCCTTACATTCATGATGATGATGATCGTTGGTAGAATTCACAATTCAATGTTTCAAAAATAATTCTTTTTTTTGTTTTATCTTCTTTTCACACCAGATCAATTTATTCGTTTTAAACGACTGATATAATACTTCTATCATCTGCTTGTCTTTTTCTCATATCTTACGGTCGAACACACTGAAAACAGATAAACGAAATACGTCGCACTTTCGTAGCTCTAAAAATTGTAATCGCAAACGGATAATTAGTAAAAATTAGATAAAAAAAAAAGCTACTTATTACTGTTACTTTCTATGTATTTCTACGAGATAGAGAAACTAAACGGCAGACATTTCGAAGAAGAACACAGTTCGTTCGGAAAATAATATTAAGATAACGAAATAACGAAAAAAGATATTTTCAATGTGTAGTTGGAATAAAAAAAAAAGCAACGGATGATAAAAGATATTTGATTTATGATAATAAGCAACACGTTGAAAGTAAAATCACGTGAAGAATATATTTAAAAAAAAAAGAAAGTAAAGTAAATCGAATAATATCCGGAAAAATATATACATTTAACTAACGAAAATAACAAGTAATATAAAATAAAAAAACAACAATAAAAAATACCGATAACCGTAAAGAATAATGATACAAAAAAAATGATTAAACGTCAAATTGAAATCGCGACTATTCAAATGAAATCAATTTAAAAACAAATAAACGTGACGAACGTAACAGTAATTAATACAATAATTAAATTGATATGAAGAGAATAATTTAGAAAATATTATGTTAATTAAACCACACGCGATTTGAACGACACGTTCGAATAAAAAATATACGAGAGAATACGATAACACATCGAAAATGCTAAGATCCACGAATAGAAATGAAAGAGAAACGAGAAACCCAGCACGCCTATATATTAATCAATTGTAATCAATTGTTTTCTATCCACTGTGGTGCTTCTCAATCTACAATTATTCACTCACTAACACTAGTTTATACTTCATTGTTTTTAATCCAATTATCATTAATTACTAACTTCTACGTGATGTTTCTGCAGTTAACCCGTCTTTTTCTTCTTCTACTTCAACTTCTACTTCTTCTTGTTCGATAGTGAATGAATGTAACATGAAAATGAAAGTTCCAAAGAATAAGAATAAACAAAAAGAAATAATAATAATAAAAAAGGAAAAAGGAGAAAGTGTTAGGGGAAAGGAGGAGGTGATAGTAGTGGTGGTGGTGGTGGTGGTAGTGGTGGAAGAAGATTCGATAAATGGTAACATTTTTACTTCTACACTTTTCTCACTTTTCTTATCAGAAAATCCCCCTCATTTTATCCCCCTTCGTCCCACCCCCTATCCTCTTCTCTGCCACTCGTTCTCTTCCACTTCCTATTTCTTATCCTTCTTCTTCTCCTCCTCCTCTTTCACCATTTATCTCTTCCTCTACCACCATATGTTTGTTTCTTTTTAAATGAGAAGGAAAATTATACCAATGTAATCTCACTAAACGTTATTCTTTTTTATTTATTTTTTTATTCGAAATTAACATTACGACCTATCCTCTCTCTCTATTAAAAAAAATTCTACATTTTATTATTTCTAATATTTCTTATTTCTTAATCTACCGTATCGTTGGGAATGATCGAGAAATCAAAATAGAATTTCAACGATGTGGAAATGTTAAAAGAAAATTAGAAAGAGAGAGATAGAGAGGGAGAGTGAAAAGGGAGAGAAAAGGGGGAGGAAGGATTTTGTGTCAGGATAATTGTAAATTGTTTCGTGATATGAGAATACCAGGATTTATTTGGCAATTAATTTGGTATAACGTTTTATATTATGTTGATCGATTACGATTACGGTACGGTGATGATAATTAGAGAATTCGTTCAATATGTCCTGTTGATCACTCTGAAAATGTTCTCTCTTTGTCTCTCTCTCTCTCTCTCTCTCTCTCTCTCTCTCTCTCTCTCTCTCTCTCTCCCTCTCTCTTACTAAAAGGATAAGTGCCAACGGCAATGCGGATTGTGTTCGAGGTGAAAATTAATTCCTCTCGTTGTCAGTTTAGTAGTTGCCAAATTCATTTCATTCGATTCTAATTTCAATGTACTTCATATTTTTTTCGATTAACACTTTATGGATTAAATTATTGTCTTGATTATTTAAATAAAAAAGAAAAAAAAACTGTATGTAACGCGTTAAATCAACAAATATATTTATAAATGTCGATTATAACAATAAATTCGACACAGTTTCAATCATTTGATTGATAATGAATACATATTAATTGTTATTTTAAAATGACGAGCAACGACTAACACAATAGACGTTATATAATCTTAAATTTTATTAATTGGATATATTATATTTGTTATGCACATGTGTAACATTCGAAACGTCATATAAACAATATTTAATAAAAGAACTTTTATTGATGACAACGTGCCAGTCTGAAGGTGAATTTCGAGGAGGACGGTGCTCCGAACATATACTCAGTGTTCCTAAATTACAATACACATTTTTTGTCGATTAATTAACAATTAATTAAGCTATACAAAATACACAGTCTTGTTCTCTATTAATACTTATAATTATTTATACATGTATACATTGCTTTTAATATTACATATCAATTATCGTACTTTGAATATTAATTAATTTTGATCTTATGTTTCATTAGATGAAAATTGTATTCCCCCCTCCCCTCCCCCAAGTCATCACTGCACAGAAATTTCTATTTATTAGAAATATTGTTTCCGTTACACACATGCGCAAGCAACTTTCATCGTATCACGTAAAACTAATATATGAATTCTCAATTTGTTTAATCTTTTACACGCATACACGTTCATGTAATACGAACGTACATTCAAAGTTTTGTTAGTTGCCGATAAATAAATAAAAAGAAGAATATAAATTTCAAAAGAATTAAAAGAAACTCATATACGCGAGTAACCAAGTATAATAAAAATGTTAGAAAAACGTTTGTAATTTCTCCCCATTTACCATGTTTTTTTCCGGCCATGTAATAAAATAAATACGTTTTCCAACTCATCAAGAATGTTTCTTTCTATTGTTTCTTTTTTCTTTCCTTTACTCTCTCTCTCTCTCTCTCTCTCTCTCTTTCTCGCATTCTCTCTTTCTTTAATGCATTTTAAAACGTTGACTGAAAAAATCCACTAAAATAAGCAGAGAGAGAGAGAGAGAGAGAGAAAATAAAATAATATAAAAAATAAAAATTGGAAAGAAAGAAGGAAAACACAGAGAAGAATATAATAATTAATTTGATACCGGTATGAAAAACTCTATTACTGTAACAATACAAAGAAAGAAGAAACGTTTAAATAAATAATTCATTTATTTTAGCTTTTTTTTTTTAATACTATTACAAAATTTTGGTGAATTATTTCTAAGAAAAATCCATGTAACTAAAATTGCACAAATATTTAATATTTATTTAATAATATTATATTCTTTTGTGCAATGTAATATATATTTAGTTGTTAGAAAAAGTAATTTCATCTTTTTCAATGGTAAATGAAAATCGATTATTTTTCACGTTAACAATCCAAAACTTTATAAATGATCGTGGAAAATCGCATTTATAATAGTTACAAATTTTTAATTGGTACGTAACTTTTTGAGAAAACGAAAAATAGTTTAGGAAAATCATTTTCTTAATCGTTATTATTAAACTATATGTGAAAACAATTTATTATTATGATTCTACAATTATGTGATTCCGAATTATATCACTTTCAACGAAGCGAGAAACCATCGGTGGTTTCGAATTATTGCATTCGTCTCGCTTTTGTAAGTTTCTATATTGTTTGAAAAGGTGAGTTTAGTGAACGGTAATGGAATACCGCGAATTCCATTGCGAAGGAACGAACTAACACAAACTCAACAACCGTACGATATGATGGTTGAGCTTTTGACCCCACTCTCTCTCTCTCTCTCTCTCTCTCTCTCTCTCTCTCTCTCTCTCTTTCTCTCTTGCTTTCTATCTCTATCCCGTCTGATTTTCTTTGCTATCTGTTGAAAATTCTCTAATTCTCTGGTCAGTTTCAACAGAAGGGGTCAAAATACTCTGAGGATCACATTGGTTCGAATTCAAGATCCTTCAGAAAGCTAAATTAATGAGAGGAAGAGGTAGAAATGGTATGTTATACATAGTACGATATGAATGTTATGTTATTTCGAAAGGGGATGCACTTATTTAAACCAACTATTCCACGATTTTGTTATTAATACTACTATGAAAAGACTTCTAATTTTTAATTAAGATCTCTTTCAATAACAAGAGATATTAACAAATAATAAAAGTCTTTTATTTTACAGTATAAAAACACAATAGAATTTGGTCGAGTCAATATTATTTTTTGATGCTTTAAAATTATGATTCTTTTAAAAATCCCGCCGAAATGGCGACATCTATAAAAGTACTCGCGAAACTATTAATGCCTTTTTATCAACGCTTTATTGTCTATCGGTAATATAGGAAACATCAATAAAAAAAATTATTGACGGTGTAGGTAATGTAGAAAACTTCAAATTTAATTCATAGGTAATTATTTTTAAAATTATTTTCAATTTAATCTTAGAACAAAATTTAGTGGAATGATAGATTAGAATTAAAATTGTACCGAATGTTGCATACATACACGCACGTATTGAATATGTTTTATAATAACGAGTATATGTATATTTAAGTGATAAGAAAGGATGCAATCGAAAAAAAACGTCATCGAACGTTATCGGTGAATATTTGCGAACGGTGTCGAGTCTCATTTTCAGTCAACGTTTAGTGCGTCAACGTTGTGGACTTGTTCTTCGATTATATATTTGCCACGAATACGAAAAGTCTCGGGCGTAAAGTGAAAAAAGAAAAAGATTTTCTCCCTCTCCAAAGGAGCCCTTTTTTTTTCTCTCGTCCCTTCTACTTCTTCTTGTCAAAAGCCATAACCATGCTCGATGACCGATGGAGAAGCGCCAACAACTTCAAAGATTTAATCCCATCTTCGAGGTTAGTACTACGTCGGTCTTTTCATCTTTTGGAGGTTATGTTATCCAAATAATGAATTAATTGATTACGTGGCTTAATGAATTACATTGTTTTATCAATGAATGTTGACAATTCTATTGTTAAAATGAAAAATCTATTTTAACGGATGTCAAAGTTTGTTTAAGTTTTCATCTTTGGTAATAGAATTGTTTTTTTAAATTATAAATCGTTGATTAATTTAACCTCTATTTATTTTTCGTGTCAATTTTCTCTCGAATGACTCGCAAATACAAATTTACGATAAGATTGTTTGTCGTTCTAAGAAATGTTTCTTTTTCTTTCAGTTCGGAAGAACTTTACGTATTTTTTTATTTTTTTAGCAATGTTTACGCGTCAGACGTACGTGATTTTTTCCCTCTTTTTTGTCTGTGTTGCATTTTATTTAATCAGAAATGAAATATGATACCGGAATTTGAGATTAGCCGGTAATGTTCAATATCGGAATAAATATTAAACGATGATAATTGTTAACATTCATTTTTTAATCATTCTCATTTCCTTTACGTTCGCATATTTAGTATTACGATTTATATTTGTTTTTGTCAATCGTTCGTCATCGAACATTTTTAGAAATTACACATGTAATAACAAAACTTGTTTATATTGCCCGCTCATTTTTATCTTTCTTCGTAAAAGATAAAAAAAATAAGATTAAAAGTGCAGTACGATTTACAATGTACAATGCAATATTGTTTTTAATTAATCGTCGACAATTGTTCAAACATTTTGACAATTAAAAAAGAGAAATAAAAAAGAAATAATAATTTTTAAACAATTATTGATTTGATCTCGTTAGTAAATAAAGTAGAAATTGATTGGTCGATTATTTTATTGATTATTTTGAATTCCTATGTTTTTTTAAAACACAAATAATTTGTTTTAATCTTATTAATATCGTAAAAATTATTCGATAGGATAATAGATTTAAATTTTGAAAAATATAAAAATTAATTTAAAGAAAAGTGTATTGACCTAGATTTAAAAAAAAAAAGGCGGGAAACTTTGGCATCGAACATCCAATCTAAATTTATTTCGGTTCAGCGCGATAAAATTGTTTTGCGTGTGGATAACGACACACATACTCGTAAAAGAATTTTCACAATCGTGCTCATTAGATAACACATTCGCTGATTGTATTATATTAATCTTACTTATCTTTCTATAAATTAATTACAATATATAATTAATTTGCTGCTAAAGTACATTCGATTTTGTTAACAGAAGTGTACATTTTCTTTTTTATTTCTCGTTTTTATCGCAGTTAAATGTTTCAATTTGTGTCATCACATTTTTACAAGTAAGAGAAAATAATTAATATTATTATTATATATCCTAATTAATTTATTTTTTTTAAATCTTTCGCATAAAATAATAAATTTTTTTTATTTGCTAATTTATTATTTTTGTTGATTCAGTACTCGTCGAATATAAACAAGGAAAAAATTAAGAATGAGCCATGTCGAGTTACGAAAACGAGAATTACAAAGAAAGAAGGACAACGTTGATCGTAAAAGTCTAAAGGGAAGTTTTAAATATAAAAAAATGGTTGGCCTAGGTAGCGAAGAACTTAGTTCTAATATCTCCGACATAACTATGGATTTGGAAATGAATTCTGACGATGAGAGTGAAGAGAGCGATAATCAGAGATTAATAAGATCATCTATCAAGAAAGAAGCTGGTAATAATCACATAAAAAAGTTGAGTACTCAGAAAGTTCAAGATACAACAGAGGACGACAATGTTTGGTCAATATCCATTCAAATGTTTATACCGTTTTTACTTGCTGGTTTTGGTATGGTCGCAGCTAGTCTTTTATTGGATGTTGTTCAAGTACGTAAACCAAGTATAACAATTAATATTGATTCATATAAATTATTAATATAAAAAGTACATTTTATTTTACAGCACTGGCCAGTTTATCAAATTGTTTCCGAAGTATATATATTAGTTCCAGCATTGTTAGGTTTGAAAGGAAATTTGGAGATGACTCTAGCTTCACGTTTGTCAACCCAGGCCAATTTAGGTCACATGGATACAAAGAAACAACAATGGACTCTGATTGTGGGAAATTTGGCTTTGATACAATGTCAAGCCATGGTGGTAGGGCTTTTGGCTTCATTGGCTGCTGTTATTCTTGGTTGGGTACCTGAAGCGCATTTTGATATACATCATGGACTTTTGTTGTGCGCTAGTGCCTTGGTCACTGCTTCTGTAGCGAGCTTCTTTTTGGGACTTGTAATGGTAGCTGTAATATTATTTTCAAGACACATGAATATTAATCCAGATAATGTGGCTACACCAATTGCAGCTTCCTTAGGAGATTTAACAACTCTAGCTCTTTTATCGTGGATCGCTTCTATCTTGTATCATTCTATAGGTAAACACAAATCTTAATGCTTATTAATTAAAATAATTAACGCGATTTAGTAACATTTTTGGTACTAATCTTAACTTCATATATAACGTATCGGCGTAGGTAATGCTCCATGGATCGCACCAACCTTAATATTTGTCTGCATCGTGGCAACACCTATTTGGGGTTACGTTGCTGCTAAAAATCCATTTACTAAAGAAGTATTGGATCATGGCTGGACACCTGTGATATCTGCTATGCTTATTAGCAGGTACAATTTGTTGTTAATTATCGATCAACGTTAATTTGAAAGAAAGTTTAGAAATCATACACGATTTTAGCTTAGGCGGTCTCATCTTAGACTACACGATATCCAGCTATAAAGGAATAGCTGTTTTTCAATTAGTTATTAATGGAGTCGGAGGAAACCTTGTTGCCGTCCAAGCTAGTAGAATTTCGACATCGTTACATAAAGATTTTTGTATGGGCAGTCAAACTGCACCAACTATTTGTATAAGCCCGTTTCATGCATTTTTTGCTAAAGGTATCAAAAATATTATTTAATATGTATAACACTAATTAAATATAATAATTATTTTTAACTGAAATTTTATTCATTAGGAGGACACGCTAGGACTGCTAGGGTTCTATTAATGATGGTTATACCAGGCCATTTAATATTTAGTTATATGATAAGTTATCAGAAAGCTGGCCATACATCTTTCACACCAATATTTATTATATTCTACTTAACTGTTGCACTGTTGCAGGTATATATTGATAAATCATTTTTATTTAATATAATTATTACAATAATAAATATAATTGCATGTGTTTCAATTGTATCTTCAGGTAGTTTTATTATTGTATATTGCACAACTGATGGTCGTTTGGATGTGGACAAGAGGAATGGATCCAGACAGTTCTGCAATTCCATATTTAACTGCTGCTGGCGATCTGATAGGAACAGCTCTTCTTGGTATTGCCTTTCATATACTTTATGCTATCGGAGATGGTGATTCGGATGTAGGAGACTGATTTATCAGAATTATTATCGATGAAAATATCAGAGATGTCTTTCTCTTTAACGCAATCAATATATTATAAATATCTATGAACAAGTTCAAATCCTTTTTGCGTGGAATGAAAAGAAAAAAGACAAGAAACAAATGAATGAATGAATGAATGAATGAATGAATGAATGATTGATTGATTAAATTTATGAACGAATGAAAAAAATGAATGAATGATTGATTGATTAAATTTATGAACGAATGAAAAAAATGAATAAACGAATGATACATAAAATTATATAATAAGCTTAAACTGTAACACGTTTTCATACAGTGTTTTATCGAATTCGTCTATCGATATTAATTGTCTATACTATGAAAGAGTTCTAGACTGATTTTAAAAATATACAGATCAATTTTCTAATAAGATAAATATTTCTCTAAATTAATTAATCGCATTAGAAAGGCATATAAAAGAAAACAAAATAAGTACAATGGTATTGTACGTACAGAATGCATAAATCTAATCAGTATACGCAGAAGAAGAAGAAGATTTTTTAGGTGAATTATTAATCATAAGGATCTAACAAGGGGACCTTATGCTGAAATACCCACGGATTTTAACGAGCTTTGGTATATTAGTAGTATACTATTAGGGTGTTATCGTGGTAAAGTGTTTTAGCCTAACGCGAAGCCATTTTTGAGAAAAAAGCTTTTAAAGTTTTGATTTTTTTTGTATATATATTTATATTATCTTAAATGCGACCCTATCCCGACGTCCTAACCACCCTATCCAGTTGCATGTGCATGTGCATGTGCATGTGCAGTTGCAGTTGCAGTTGCAGTTGCATGTGCATCTTTAAAATCCTTGAGTATCCCAGTATAAAGTCCCCTTGTAAGAGCAATGATAAGTAATATCGGTCGGAGAATTCAATTTTATTATAAAATTTCACTCTAGATAAAAACGTGCAATTTGTAAATATCGGTATAAATATTTATCTACTATTGTATATTATCGCTTAACGCATTCTTATGCGAACGACATATTTTTTCAAGTGTTAGCGAGTGAGTAAATTAAAAAAAAAAAAAAAAGACAAGAGAGGAGGATACAACGGATAAAAAAATTAATCGATATAAGTTAATAAATGGCGTAACATTTATATAAATGTAAATTAATGACACGCTTATAAAGCGTATATTTGTATAGACACATTTTCTGATGAGGAGGTCGATTTAGCGTGTGAGGTGTATGCGTTAGAGAGCCTAAATTGTGTTCACAATGAAGAAGAAGGACAAATTTCCCCTTTATATATATATATATTTTTTTTTTCTCTTTGTTATATACGTAATACATATATACGTATACAATATGCCATATATAAATATATATACATATATATATATA
>NW_014569742.1:248593-264618 GCF_001313835.1 Polistes canadensis | reverse complement strand
AAAAAAAAGAAAAAGATTTCTGTTTAATTGTATTTCTCACGCAATAACAATATAACAATAACGACACAACAAAATACTGTGAATCCTATTACATTTTATACAATTGTTTGATTTATTATTACTAATGATAATTAATAATGATAATTAATTATCATTTGGTATTTCGTAAACAATATTGTCGTATCATTTAATTATTTTGGAGTTTATACTGTGTGTTCATGCCACACACAGTTATATATAAATTAAAATAAAATATATTATTAATATAAAAATATGAATGGTGGTTCGGGGATAAAATATGTTGAATCTAAATTATATTATTTTTATTATTAATTGTAATCTGGTATGTAAGAAAAAAAACTATTGCTCCCTGATTGTGAATTATTTTGGAATATACTGTGTTTCAATCCACATTTAAAACAATTACAAAACAATGGATAATCATTCTATATAATCTCATAAAATATAACACGTTTCGTGCCACGTATAACCAACGATGATATACATTAAACTTTCCATTCAGACCGCGTGTCCCACCGGTGAGGTACACGTTGACATATTTATATAATGCATTAAACAAAATTATTTAATAATAACTTGAATATATTTATCAAAATGAACGGGACATTATAAAACAAATAAGTTGAATTCTTACATATACATACAATATTTAACAATTAAATAGAATGATTCATATATTGTTAAAAAACAAAGATATGCATGAACCGAAGAAAAAAAAGGCGCGTAGAAACAAATTAGGCACGAAACGCGTTGAAAACAATCTATTTCCAAACAAAAAAAATCTACAAACTATCTCTAAACATATTCCTCTTCTACAAATCCTTCACGTTTACCTATATAAACGTATTTTAAAAAAAATATATATATATATAATTCTTTAATAAAGATCCAAAATAATATAGGAATCATTGAAAAATGAAATACACGTCATATGTTAGTTTCGTTTAGAACTCGATTTGTACCACCTATAAATTCATCTCATCATCGCCATCATCATCATCATCATCATCATCATCATCATTGTCATCATCATCATTGTCATCATCATCGGCTGTGGTCAGTAATCGCTGAGCGTAATCGCTCAGCGCCGTTTTCATTCGCGGCCCTTTCAGTCTCGTCGTGTCTTCTCTTCGTTTCTCTCACGACGATCTACCCAACATAATTTTCTCTCCCTCTCTCTCTTTCTCTTTCTTTCTTTCTCTTACTCTCGTGTTCTCTCTTTTTCTCTCTTTATTTCTCTCACTCTATCTCTGAATGAAATAGTTAGATCTCTCAGTGCCAACTATCCCTCCGCACCCGTTGGATTGCATCTCCCGTTTGAGGATCAGTTCCTATCGTTATTGTTCAAGAAGACACGAAAAGAAAGAAAAAAAAAAGAGATATCTGATTGATATTGAAAACAAAAGAAAAAACAAACAATCAAACAGAAAAGAAAACGAAAAATAATTTAATGTAATTTTTTCTAACGCAATAATCAAACAGAGAGAGAGAGAGAGAAAGAAAGAAGGTGTGAAAATGATGTATTTTTTAGTATTTCAATAATAATGTTTCAGGTTACGTGATTAATTTATTTAAAAAAATAAAAAAAAAACAGATCTTGTTCTAAAATACGCGCGTAACAAGAAAAAAAAGACATCTCGTAGACGCGAAAATTATTTTGTTCATTTATTAATGCAAGGTAATAAGAAGAAGAAGAAGAAGAAAAAGAAGAAGCAGAAGAATAAGAAAGGATAATAAAAGAATAATATTCGAAATAGTTTAATCTAATGCAAATTGAATAGATCTATTTATAAAGTATAGTTAAAAGTGTCAGTGTCGTGTGTGGCGACGACGTAGGTCGATGCAACGTTAAAATGTGGGAAGCTCGAGTGCGTTTCTCGTTGCGAATAAAGAAAAAGTGTGTTCGGAGTGAATCGGCTTGTAGCTGACTATAACTTCAATCTGTGTGAGTAAATACCCTATGCCTATTAATTATTTATTTTATTAACTTCATATTTATGATTAGAAATGTTATTGCGATTAATTTAAAACAAAAAAAAAACAAAAGTACGAAATAAAAAAAAGAACAAAAAATAAACTGAATTCGATAAGTAAAATAATATCTAATATTGCATACGCGCATATATATGTATATGCATATGTATATGTATATGTATATTTATGCACGAGTATATAATACAAAGTGAAAGTTTATTATTTGAAAATGATATCTATGAGATACGAAGGTGTGTATATTAATACGTATGTTAAGTTATTGGTCCTCACGGTCGAACTTAAACACGTGCAGTAATTTATCAATTTGTGAATATGTTACGGAAGTCCTTAGCGTTGGCCGCGAGTGCTTTTATGTACTACTCGTGAATGTGTCAATGTTTTTACAACAATTATTCACTTTCTTTATTCATTTTCTTCCGTTTCTTCTTTCTTTCTTTTTTCTTATTATTTTATTCAAAAATATACGATATCACAACGTAAAAGTAAAATTCGTTCCTGCTTACCTATAACTTTTTCTTTCCCCCATAGTTCGATATATTAACATATATATTTATTTTATTTATTTTTTTATTTAGATTCTTTTTTTCGTTTTGTTTTTTTTTGTTTTTGTTTTAATATACCACACAACGTGAAGGATTAATAATTACAAACGTTTGCGATATGCGCGCCGTTGGTTGTGTGGTCCTTTTGATAAAAGGATGATCATGATCATGATTGTATGTTGTTAAGTTACAAGAAGAAGTGATAATATATTCGTAGGAGTTAGATATACCATGAAGTACATAGAAAGATCGTCGATGTAAAGTCAGTAGGATCGTTATTGTATGTAATACATAGGAACGTTCCTCTCGTTACAGTCCAAACGCCGGCTGAGTTACGTTCAAGGGTTAGCAATTGAAGAAGCAAGTGTAAGGTAGCCATTGCGTAATCCTTCCATCGACAATTTTCCTATAAATAAATAATAAATTATATCATAAATGTGTTAATACACATATATATATATACAAATATAAATATTTTTTTAATTACTCACCACACATATATGCACAAAATGAACAAGAATATTATTATTCTAGGATAGAATTTGTTAAACGTATTCAACAACAAAATCTATATAATATTTAATATTTATTTATCTATATAATATTTATAAATAAATATTTTTCAGTAAATAAAATAAAATCAGAGAGAATAATTTGAATTAATAAAAAAATAGAAAAAAATAACTTAAAAAGAAAGATATCGAAAATGAAAAAATTATATTATAATTTATCTCGTAAAAATATTTCTAGATTATTATTATTATTATTATTCATGTATATACAGATCATTTATTTAGATATTCCATATATATACATATACATATATATATTTATATTCATGTACATAAGACGTCTAATTTCTTTGTCAGTTGTAAAGAACGTACTCAGGTACATTTATATATTTAAACAACTCGTAAGTTCGCACTCGTTTAAAAGAGAGATAGATAGAACGATCAATCATCTCTGACAAATCATTTTTATTATCCATTGATATAGATACAGCGATTAGATTGATTAGATATTTTGGTTATTTTCCTTTTTTTCCCCCCCCCTTTTCTCACTAAGAATATTAGAAAAGTTACGTGTAGGTGAGAATACTTTTATCTTAGAATGCCAAGGAGCCGTTTAAGTTTCTAATTTTGTACGAAGGAAAACGTATGTGTGTGTATACGCGCACACTTATGCATGTATGCGTATACCATATGTTAGGATGAAAGCAAATTAGGTGTCACTGTGATCTTTGTGTATGCATTTGATCGTGAATATGATGATAGATCGCAAGAGATCATGATTTTTTTGTTGACGAGGAAGACACGACGTACCCTTTTTCTTTTTTGTTGTCATTTGTTTAAACAATTTTGTTATATTCTATCATTTTGTTTGTTTCTTTTTTTCTTTTGTATTCGCGGGCAACGAGATTTATTAATTATATTTTCAATTATATTTATACGCGTGTATATGCTTATATTATGCGATTAGTATAAATTTCTATTTCTTTTGTGTGGTTTATTATTTAATTTTATAAAAATATTAAAAAATAATATATCTTTTCTTTTTTTTTTTTTTTTTCTCAAAATCTTTTATATAATCTTTGCGAAGAGAAAAATATTGTATATTTAATTTGACTAGAAATTTGTAAATTATATAAACACATATCACTTTTAAAAAATTGAATACAATACATATAAAAATATTTTCTATATACATTTTAAGTTAGAGTTTGTGGGGGAGAGAGAGATAGAGAAAAGAAAAAGAAAAAGAAAAAGAAAAAGAAGAAATATTTAAAAATAATATTATGCAACTTTCATTGTCACATCGTAAAACTGCAATTAAATTTTTTGTTCAGAAAGAAGACTTATTATAGAAACTACAGATGTTATTCAAAGTCGAGATCGAAATCAGTGGGAAATTTGCCAGAGAGATTAGAATAGCGGAAGACGTTGCATTCTATTCGGGTCAGACTTAACACCGTCTATCTTTTTCAATGTCAAAGCTTTAATCTTCTTACTAATCGTACAATTAAATTCATTTGTTATCGGGTGAATCAATGGTGGTGGTTGGAGGGGCGGGAGGTGGTGTAGGAAATTATAAGATTATAATTTTGTCATTATTTAAATAAAACTAGATTTCTTTAACAATAGAATATTGTTATGCAATAAAATATATATCAATCTGAAAGTTTATTAATCCTAAAGTATATATATCTAAAGATATTTCTTTTGTATAGAACTTTTCAATGTTTTACATTAAAAACAAACATCAATTATTTCATATTTACAGTAAAAGCTGTTTTATAAGAATATTCCTATGTGACTCACTGTAAATACTTTATCGAATTATTGTTTATAAAATGAAACAAAAATAAGATATCGAATCTAGGGGGTTTATAAGTCATCCAACGTAAACGAAAACCTTTCAGTCTAGAAGTACAGTTTCAATCCTAACGATCCTTAATTTAATTTTTTTTGGTTACATATTTCTTCGATATTTCATGATTGAGTCAAATTCATCAATTGTTGATAACTTGCGGATGGATTTTTGTCTTGTGCAGATAAAAATCAATGTGAATATTATATCGTGTTTTACGCGATACAGTAATAACAATAATCAAGAAAAATGTTCCACCATTCGTTTCTGTTTGGGAATTGGGTTTATTATTATAGGTAAGCTTCTTTTTTCGTTGTGTTATTATTTTATTCTTTTTTTTTTTTCTTCCGTTTCTTATTCTCCACTTCTTCCTCTTCTTCTTCTTTTTTTTTCTCGATTTTATTACTCGAGCAATCATTTTTATGAACGGAAGTATATGATCGTTAAGAATGTCGTTGGAATCGTTGAAGATTTGAGGCCCCCGTTTAACAAACAATACGATTATTGTTTCAACTTTCAAACACATTTCTCATTAATAATTAATTGTAATATATATATTATTTTTGTCGCATATATAATCTTATAACATGTTTCATTATTTCTATAAGATTTTTACTTTAACTCACTTAAAACATGCATAACATCATCGATATAATCATTCAATTCGCTAGTAAATTCACGTAATAGTGATTTTTTTGTTTGATAAATGTCTGACCAGTTTTAAGTAAATTTGTCATAAAATTGAAGCTCACTTGTCTGGAAAGGTAATGTCATTCTCGAACGAAATGCGATCGTTTAACCCGGTAATCAGAAAAGTGAGGCTACATGGATGTGACCTAGTCCGCAAGCTTTACTGGAACACAAATTGCCATGTCATTGCATTGTTCACGCTACTCACGTGTAATATTTCTCTGTGTACGCGTACACGTACATAATATATATATATATATGCGTGTGTTATCAGTCTCTTTGGTCTCCATCGTTGAAGTAACCGGTACATAATTTTAACACAGGATACAATTATGAACACGTCATTGACCGAACTTTCATACAAATTTTCAAGATCCACCCTTGGAAATCATTCGAATCATTCAATTACTTACAAAATATGTTTCTTCAATTTTTTTTTTTCAAAATATTATTCGTGATCATTTTAAATATGATCGATAAATTAACAATATTAATATGTTTAAATATACAAATTTAAAGAGACATTTTTTCGAAGCAAGCTAATAATTCGAGTTAAATCGTAAACATGTTAGCCATAATCGGGATAATCTGTGTACCTGCATACGACGACGACAACGACGAATGACGTATGATGTAACAGATGGAAACAATCATACGAGTGCATCGGTAGGACATAACTAATAAATTAATATAAACGAATTCGTCGAATCAAATCATTTATTAAACCGTGGACCAAGCCAAACAAACAACGAACGAAAGAAAAACTATGACGTTCGGAATAAAATGAAATTGATATAATCAAGAATTATTTGTTTATACGAGAACAACAAAAATTCCTAAAAGGATAGACCCACGCATTCGCGATTGTTGGTGGTGGTGGTGGTACTGTTGACGTCATTGCAACGATAAATACGTCATGAGGAACGTATAATTCTATCCTGACAAATTTTAAATCCTTTCTATATTCATTAAATAATCATTTTTTCTTATTTTTTGCAACAATTATAAAAAATACAATTATAATATATAATATATAATTACAATAACTTTGAATACATCAAATACATCATTCGCTATTACAATTATTATTACATTGCTAATTGAAATGATAAACTATATAAAACTTGAACACAATTACACCCCACTTAAAATTATAACTAATAAAACTATCATTAACAACTATACGTCATCATCACATATCAAAATTACAATCATAATAACAAGAGAGAACAAAGAAAAATATTATTGAAACGATCACTAATTATTAAGATTATTCGAAAAATGAAAACCTATAAAGAATTATTCGTCGATTAAATTATTCCTGCAACTGTTAATTATTAATGAATTGTGGGGTATTGCTGTTGCAGTTATTGTTATTGCTATCGTTTACGGGGGTTATGTTAAAGTTGTTCTATCGTATACATTTAGGATTCTGTTGTAACATAAGCGCGAGACGAATAGCGGATCGATAAATTCGCGCTTGCCCTGTTCGGTCTTCTTACCTATACGGCGATTGTCCGAAACTAGTTTTAAGAAGGCAGGCGTGATGCACGATCAGGATCAGTCGCGATGTAACCGCAGCATGAACGGGCCTCGTACCGGGCCACCAGGTGACCGCCATCTAATCTTCGACTTCGGATAATTTTATATTCCTACAAGTTTTTTCTAATCGGACACTTTTCACAATACAGAGTAAACAAAATCTAATAATTAATATAATAATCTCAAGCAAAGAGAGCAAGAGGTAAGAGAAAGAAAGAAAGAAAGAAAGAAATAAATAAATAAAAGGATAGTGAAAGAGAGAAAGAGAGAGAGAGAGAGAGAGAGAGAGAAAAGAAATAAAGATACAAATTTTCGTTCGATTATTTTTCAACGTGGGAGAGACCGACAAAAGAAACAAAAATCAGAAGAGAAAATAACCCCACCCCCGCCGCCGTCGTCGTCGTCTCCCTCATCTTGGGTGACAGGTATGAAAAAAAAAGAAAAGAAAAAAAGAAAAACCACGACTGGACGACACGAGGAAAATAGTTAACGACGATAACAATAATAATTATTCATTATTATTTTCTCATTTGTGTTGTTCCTAGATTTTTGCTATTTTTTTTCGTCTCGATCAGTGTTAAAAGAAGAAGAAGAAAAAAAAGGAAAGTTATTTCGATGATTGTTGTAATTGTTGATAATCGTTAGGGGGGGATGGATGGTTGATCCTTCACGTGGGCGTCTCCTGAAGGATACGCGCCGGTCCTTTTATACTATTCTAACAAATAATTCGATTTTTAAAGACCCTTATCGTTATCTCTTATCTTTGATTTTTGATTTTCTTCAAGAGAAACATATGTTCTTCTAATAATAGGGGTAATACCAACCGTTAGAAATCAATTTTTCACCTGGTTTACATTCTTAAATTAGCACGGGAGATATTTGCTCGATGGGGTCACTAGGAGAGAGTGAGAGAGAGAGAGAGAGAAGGGGTTCTCGAGTAAAAAACTAGAACAACGCTAGTAAATTCTCTCCTCGATTATATTCGTGTAATATATGTGTGTCTGCATTGCATATATATATATATATATATATATATGTATGTACGTGTGTGTGCAAACTGGGAAGGTCGTGATCGAGTCGATTGCGCGTAGGTTAAGGTTACGATGATCTAAAAATCCATAAGTGCCGAATACACACTCGTTTATATGTGTGTTTCATTAATTTATATCAATTTCATTTCAATCGGAAATAAATCGAAACGTTTTTTATTGGTTTTCTTTTGCTTTCCCTCCCCTCCCCCCTTTCCGCCGCCAACTGTTTTTCACCCCCACACTCTCACCAGCCCTACGTTTTCATAAATTTTCTAGATCGTGATCCCCGTAGATCGAGGAAAAAGATATCATAGTTTAGTTCATTCTTTCTTCAACTAATTTGCGTTAAGGAAATATTACGATATGTATCTGACCGTGCATATATATATGTGTTTGTGTGTGTGTAGGTTTTATTGTTAGTAGTGTATGGTCCGTTTGTATCTTTCTTTCTAATACACGTGCAATAGTAATAGTAGTGTTGCAGTAGTATAGTTCGACCTTGTTCAAGCTAACACATTATGTTTCCTTGCCAATGTGATGCGTAGGAGTTATACAGATTTTATAATACAATACAAATCGAAGAATCTCTTATTGTTCTTGTTTTTTCTTTTTTTTTTCTTTTCTTTTCTTTTCTTTTCTCTCTTTAACCGTAATTCTGTTAAAGAATATTAGATAAAGTATGTTGAATAACTGTTTATGTAACGAAACTTGAACAAAATTGATCATAGATCTAATGATGAGTTACATTGCAGTTGGTAACAACGTTAATAATCATCGATAACAGTTGTTTTTTTATTCGTATTCAATAGTAATTTGATAATTGATCTTTATCCTGTGTGAGGTATCTAACAGGGAGAAGAGGTGATAACTGGTGACGTTAGATTTTTAAGATTCATATGCCAAAATCATATCGTATTTCATTATTTTTTAATATAACTAACGTAACAGCGCGTATATATATAATTTTTGAGAGATTTATATAATATTAAATAATTTTAAATGAAAATAAAAATAAATTCTGGAATAAATTAAATAATATTTTCGAATGTGTGTGTGTGTGTGTGAGAATAAGATATTACAATTGTATATTTTCAAGGAGAATATTTTGTTATTTATTTTTTTGTCGTCAATTAAAAATAATTTAACATATTTAAAAATAACCGCCAATTATGATACACTTTGCATCGATATGAAGACAAAAGTTGTCGAATCAAAATTAGATAAGAATCCTTCATCATCAATTTGACGATTGTTATCGAGACTTTTTCTGTTTTCCTCGTGACGAGAAATGAACAGCAGTGGCGTACGAAAAAGTGGATATTGTTGTAGTAGTATGATATATTCGCAACATGATTTACAGTTGGTTCCAACTGCCAAGCCAAACCGAACAGAGATAGCGTACCTACCTCCACGGTTAATTACGTAATTAACGTTTTATTTGTATCCTGGAATACGTTATATATATATATATATATACGTGTTACATATAATTGTGTGTGACATACAAGAGAAAAAGAAAGAGAGAGAGGGAGAGAGAGAGAGAGAGAGAGAGAAAGAGAGAAAGAATCTTATCATTCTTTGAAAGAAGAAGAATGGCTATATATTTGTGGGTACGAGTAAGACGAGGCCCTCAGTAGGAAGATGATAGAGGGCCAGGTACATCAACTTCCGGTTAGGCTACCGCCTGACAAAAATCAACCGGCTTCTCAAACACCTGAGCCTAATACCACCAAATTCGAAAAGTATGTCGAATAGAGTGTAGTTTCAGTGATAGAACATTTATGAATATTTATTATAAATATATAAAGTATATATTATAACGTTGTTAAATGGTGATTTTGATTTTGTGTATTAATAATAATTCAAATACTGTACATATCAAATCTAAGATATTATGTTTTAAAGTATTGAATTAAAATATATTTATATATATAAGTTGTAAAAATGATTAAAAAAAAAAAAGAAAAGAGTAAAGAATAGAAAATCGAGTGACGAGTTTAACGAGCAACAGGTTGCTATGTCGAATCCAATAAAAAAAAAAAACTTCTTCTTCCTCAGTTTTATTCGAATATATATTAACGCATATTATAACGACATAGGTTTCAGTTTGGTTTTGTTTTTTTGTCGTTTAATTTAAAAAAAAAACAAACCGAAAAATAAGTTTCGTTTTATTCAATGAACAATTTTGTGTTAACAGTGAGCGATGTACGGAACCTTTGCTTCCGGAAAGGCGTAATTCCCGCAGGATGACACCAACCGATGGCCGATCACGATCAACTTCCGAATCTAATGCCACCGTTGGTACCAACACCAATACAACCATTCCCATTAATAATAATAACAATAATAATAACAACAACAACAACAACAATCATAACGTTGCTAGCAATGTTGGCGGGAATGGTAATAATAGCAACAACGGCCCTAACATGACCAACAATTCGGTCACGGTCAATTCCAACGGCCACGATGAGTGTGTGGAAGTGACGATATTCGATGAGAATTATGATAACAACCGTCTTCCTGATGTAGTTGCTGAAAGTAAAATCTATGGTGTTACCGACGATGAGGAACCTACGGAATCGTATTGTGCAATAACCATTCAAGTTTTCATACCCTTTTTGATAGCTGGCCTTGGCATGGTTGGAGCTGGATTAGTCCTCGATCTAGTACAAGTATGATAATCGTTCATTCCTTCGTCATATTTCAACTAAATTTACTCCTTTTTCTTTTTTCTTTTTTTTTCTCTCTCTTTTTGAAGTTATTTGTTTTTTTTTAAGACGTTATTCTTATTCTAACGATTGGAGCTTTCTTAAACACGCGTTAAAATCACCACCTAATTCTATAATCCAAATTGGATACTATATATAATTCTAAACTAATTTTAATTAGTATTTTATATATATTGTTCATATTAGGTATATTTAAGTACTTCGTACGATCCAATTATGCGAATAATATAATCGTTTATTTATTAAATCTTTTTTGTTTCTCATCTAAATGATATAAATCAATTTATAAAATATTAATATGATAATCTCTCTTAAAATTAATTGATAAATCTATTTTATATATTTTGATTTTCACAGCACTGGGTAGTTTTTGATAAGGTTAACGAACTTATGATCCTGGTACCAGCACTTTTAGGTCTAAAAGGTAATTTGGAAATGACTTTGGCGTCTCGTCTTTCAACGCAAGCAAATCTTGGACACATGGACACGCCTAAACAACAGTGGTACATGATAGTTGGGAATCTAGTTTTGATACAAGTAAGTTTATTCCCCTAAAGTGTTGTCTTAGTTATTTATTATCTGTTCGATACTTTTTTTTTTTGCCTTATACTTTTATTTCTTCTCTCTCTCTTTCTTTCTCTCTCGTGAAACGAACTCTTGCCAAGTTATTTGCTAATTATCAGCGTTACGTGGTTACGCTGATTCGAAACTTTTTCTCTTTCTCGGTTTATCTCTCGACGGCGCGTCGTCAACATTGTTTGCACTTAATATCTACGTTTGCTTTACGTATAAAACGTGTTCTTTTATTTTTTTTTTTTTCGTTTCTTTTTTCTTCGTTACTTCTGCGTAAGAGAAGAAATTCGCAAACGATTTTCATAGATTTAACAACATTCGATCTCTCTCTTTCCTCTTCTTATTACGAAAGAAGAAAACGCTAATGAAATACGTTAAAGGAAGATTCTGAAATTTTCTGGTCGTCTTATCGCGTGGCGCCAGATTTTTATTTGATTTTATTTATACAATGTTTCTTTACGACGCAGGCACCACCCGAGATCACCATCACCACTACCACGTGTTTTTGCAATTTCATCTAACGTAAATGAGATCATCGACACATCGAAACTGAGATGATTTATTTATTTTGTTGTTGTTGTTATCAAAACATTATTATTATTATCATCATCATCATGAAATTATCTTGCAGATAAACGTTTTATCATTGGTATACGAATTAATGCTAATTTAATTATACGCTTTATAAAATAGGAATATTTTGTGTTGAATATTGAAAAATATTAATTAGTTCAATATTTGTGCAATAGAATTATGATTGTATATCGATATATGCAAGATATATATAATAATATTTAATTATAAATACTGAGATCGTATATTTGTTTAAAATAAACAGCAAGCTTCAAGCAAGTATTATATTTGTTTCAGCAGTGCTGGCACAAGCTAACATATTTTTCTATTAATATAAAAAAATAACAATATAATAATTTGATATATATATATATATTTAAAATATTAATCAAACGAATAATATGTTATATATGTTTGTTATATTACAGTGTCAAGCAATAGTGGTTGGTTTTCTTGGATCGGTGGTTGCAATAGTGATGGGTGCTTTTCGAAATGGTACAGTTTCTTTGGATCATGCATACCTGTTATGTGCTAGCAGCTTAGTTACGGCATCTTTGGCTTCCTTCGTACTCGGTTTGATAACCGCCGGTGTCATAGTATTTTCACGTCATTGTCATATCAATCCTGACAACGTAGCCACGCCTATAGCTGCAAGTCTCGGTGACATCACGTCGTTAGCCCTTCTTTCATGGATCTCGACGATTCTTTACGAATCAATCGATAAACAGGATTGGTTGGCACCACTGGTTATTGCTTGTTATGTTCTTGTAACACCACTTTGGGTTTGGATTGCCAAAAGGAATAAATATACCAATGACGTGTTATATTCTGGATGGACACCTGTTATGGTTGCCATGTTAATTAGCAGGTATATTATTTTATATTATTTTATTCATTTGAAATTATATTCTGTGATATTTATTGATAATTAATAAATAAATTTGTCGCGTTAGTTTTTAATATTTCTAATATAATCCAATCATTTTCGATTATATTCTAACGCGATATTTGAATATTTTTTTTTGGTTGGAAGAGGGGAAGAATATAATATGATTAAATTTATTTGTAAGTACCAACGTTTTACGACGTTTTATTGTGATACGATGAAATCTTAATCGGTTAAGCAAACAGAACATAAATAATATTAATAAACGCATATATAAATGAGAAAGGGGGGGCAGAAAAAAAAGAGTATAATAATAATCCGAATAAATGTAGGAAAATTTTCAATTGTTTTCAGTTGCGGTGGTTTGATACTCGAGTTCATGGTCTCCCGTTTCGAAAATCTGACGGTATTTCAACCGGTGATTAATGGTGTTGGTGGAAATCTTGTTGCCGTTCAAGCTAGTAGAATATCAACGGCACTTCACAAACAGGCTGAACTTGGGACACTTTTGATACCAACCGGTCAAACTCATCCAGTCATTTTCATTACCCCAATAGCTAATTTCTTTGGCAAAGGTATGTAGCATTATTCATCATCAAAATAATATTATAATAAACGATCTCATATTGAGAACTAGGTTTGATTTGAAAATTCAAATCTGAAAAAGAAAAAAGTAACTAATTCGTTTCGACATAAGATAAGAAGATCAGATATTTTCTTTTTTAGACGAGTTATGAATTATTATCGATACAATTTTGCAAATGACTTATTTTTTGTTATGTTTTTTTTTCCTTTGTGTATAGGTATACACGCAAGAACAACGAGAGTATTGATGGCTATGGTGATACCCGGTCACATAATTTTCATATATCTAATTAATTACATGAAAGACGGTAACACATCGTTAACACCATTGTTCGTATTTGTATATCTTTGTGCTGCCGTGTTACAAGTTGCTGCACTATTGTATATCGCTTATATAATGATCCATTGGATGTGGAAAAGAAAAATAGATCCTGATAATTCGGCAATACCATATCTAACAGCAATGGGTGATTTACTTGGCATCAGTTTACTTGCTATAGCTTTCCAATTTTTATATCTCGTTGGTGATCAGGATTACGGCGATCAAATAAAACCCTGAACGTGTGTGTGTAAGCATATCTTATATCCTTTTAAACAAATTTTTCAATTATTCTTTTAATAAATATTTCATATGATGTTTTATAGGAAAAAATAAAGTATGGGGGTAAAGTAAATTCATCGATTCAAGAAAATGGCATATAAATGATGATGACGATGATGATGATGATGATGATGATAATAATAATAATAATAAGAAGAAGATATGGAAAACAAAACAAAGGGAAGGTATTTTAAAAAGTAGCTGTGGTCGTATGAAAGTATAAAACATACTGAATCAATTATTATCGATCTGCCATTACATTCGAAAGGCCTAGAAGAAGAAAAACCTTACGAGTTAGTTGTTAAATTACATCATTTCGTTCGATACTCTCTCTTCGATTTTTTATTTATCTCTCATTTTAAAGAAAATATTAATAATATAATACAATATAGTGTCACACACACACACACACACACACACACTTTTGCGAGTAAAATAATATTTTTTAACAACGCAACGTCTTTTCGAAGTTTTCCTACTGATCCACCGAGAAAAAAAGAAAAAGAACAAAAAGAAGAAGAAGAAAAGAAAAAAAAAAATAAGGAAAGATAAAAAGGAAAACAAATCGCAAAAGGATTAGAAAAAAATTGTTATTTCAAGAGAGATACGAGGATGGTTATTTAGAAAGGGAGGAACAGAAAACAAATGCCCTAATGGATCAATAGATCTTCATTGATTTTATTCGAATTTTTACGAATTAACGAACGCTAAAACGTTTCTACGTGCTTTTTGCCTTCGATGATAACAAATTAGATTAATTAGATGACTTGTTTTTTTTTTCTTTGAGGTGTCATTTTTTTTTTTACACAATAACTATAATAAACAATAAAACGGTTGAGAGAGAAAGACATTAATCGTTGAATAAACAACAACAAATTTCTATACTGATAATAATAATAATAATAATTATAATAATAATAATAATAATTAAAGGTATCTCTCATTTTCTATTCACATATATATATATATTTTTTAATCGTTCGATTAAAATAATTTTGTCGTCTTTGTTTTTATATAGAAAATTATTATTTTATTTCCTTTCTTTGCTTTTTTTTATTTTGCCCCACATTCTCTTAAACGACACGAGACATTTGCCATTTATTAAAGTAAAAGAGAGAGAGAGAGAGAGAGAGAGAGAGAGAGAGAGAGAGAGAAAGAAAAAACAAGATAGAAAGATAAAAAAAATAGATTCCAACGCGTATGTGTGTCTTCGACTAATATAAGTTGCCTTCGTAAATGAGATGAGAGAGAGAAAAAAAAAAAAAGAGAGAAAGAGAAAAAGATTAGCTAACTAGTTGTTGTTATTAGCTAAAACAGGTGTGACGTTTTTAATATTTTTGGAAGCTTTAACAAAAAGAAAAAAAAAAGCTCACAATTCAACGCAGAAAAAAAAAAGAGAAAGAAAGAAAAAAAGAAACCCAAATAAAAAAGAAGATAAAATAGAAAAAAAGCACGATCCGCTAAATAGATTAGAAAAAAAGAAAATTACAATTCCACACCAATCATTTTCGATTAGGTAGCGAAAATAAAGAGAGAGAGAGAGAGAGTAATAAAAAACGGGGGTAAAAAAAATAGAGGGAATTTTAAAAAGAAGAAAAATAGAAAAAAAAAAAAAAGAAAGAAAGGAAAGATAAAATATTAATTCATAATCGTGCTTTTTCTAATCACAATAGATGTTATCTGATCTTTAACGAATCAATTGTTAATCTTCGTAATTAGAATTAGTGTGATTTAGAGAGAGCATGTATACCTTCAGAATCATACGTAATAATTATTATTATTATTATTAATATTATTATGATTATTATTATAATATTACTACACAGAGTTATCAAACTTTACAATGAATCATTGTAAGTATACATATACAGTTATACATACATATAT
>NW_014569742.1:244328-248053 GCF_001313835.1 Polistes canadensis | reverse complement strand
TTTCGCGGAACGCATATATGAGTTTCTCGGCCATAGCCACACATTTACGTGGAACACATATGTGCGTTTCTCGGCTCAATCAACTGTTTTCGCCAAACGCATATATGAGTTCTTCGGCCAATTTGATGATTTACGCAGAACGCATATATGCGGCGGTAGTCCGCAAAGGGTTAATTAAACATTGATATATACACACCCATACACACCATGATAACACTAGAGGGTATCAAACTGTTGTTTAGATATTAATTACATTTTTAATTGCTCTTTATTTTTCTTTTTTTGGTTGTTGTTTGTTTAATTTTATTCACAATTTTTATTTAATTTTTTTTTTCCCGTTCCAAATTAGAGAGAATCATTTTAGAATTATTAGAACTATTTCACGCACGAACGAACACACTCGTCAATATTTTATAGAACATAAATGCAATTTCTTGTACAGTGTATGCTATTATATATATATATATATATAAAAATAGTAACGAGTATTTTTTTTGTAAAGAAAAAGAAAAAGGAAAAGGAAAGAAAGAAAGAGATTAATTGTATTAGAAAAAAAAAAACACCTGTGTACATATATATATATATACATATAAGTATCAGTGTGTGATCAGAAAGAAAAAAGAAGAAGACAAAACATTCGCTTATCTTCGAAGATTAACGCGTTCGTACGTGTACGATTGATGATTATTCCTATGAGATTAGATAATTAGTAATTGTCTTTCATCGTATATATATATATATATAATTTCTAATTATAGAATCGGTTGAAGCACACTGCCTGCCTCTAAAAATTTTTATTAGAACGGTAGTTATTAATTCGAATGAATTAATGCTTCACTGATAATATGATGTACAGCATATTACGTACGAATAAAATAATAATATTAATAGTAATAATAATAATAATAATATATATATATATATATAAATATAAAATAAATAAATAAGAGACTAATATTTAGTCTCTTGTCTAAATATACGTGATAGAAGAAATTCTATCGAATAATACAGCTCGTGCTTATAGTGTGCCAGATCATTCAGTATTATTAATTAATCTTCAATATTATCAAATGTGGAAGTTGTTATTTTTTTTTCTTTTTTTTTTTTTTTTAGATGAATATTTTTTTTTTTAACCATTCGTCTCGTGTCGTATCTCATTGAGAAAAGAAAAAAAGAAAAAAAAAGAAAAGAAAGGAAAACAGAAAAAGGAAGAGAGATAGAGAGAGAGAGAGAGAGAGAGGAAGAACGTAATTTTAATGAATAATATTTAATAAGTCTCTATATGCGAGAAAAACTAGATAATATTATATCCCAATTTTAAAACTGAACGACAAAGTATATCATTTTGAAAATGTATGATAATTGAAAAAGAGAAAAGGAAAAAACGAAAATGGGAAAGAAAAAAAAGAAATATATCAAAGAACGGTGTAATAATATAATAATAATAATAATAACACAACGCGTGTAGAGATTTGTATTATCAATGGAATCATATAATAGAACGAGAAAGGAGCCAAATTAAAATTGGATTGTTTGATTGATTGGTTGATTAATTTAAAAAAAAAAAGAAGAGAAAAAAAAACCAAGAGAAAAAAAAACCAAGAGAAGAAGAAGAAGAAGAAAGACATTGCCATTGGTTCGTTTTTGCATGAATCCTATACGATAAATTCTCATTCAATTCCTTGATATTGTGTGTGTATGTGTGTGCATGTATGTGTGAATCTCATTGTAAGAGAATATTCGTTTTAAAGATGAAAGAAGACACGAGAAAAGTAAAGAAAAAGAACACCCTGACATCTGCCCCCTCACCACCACCACCACCTCGCCCCCAAAAGAAAAAAAAGAAAATAATAACAATTTCAACGTACGTGTAAATATTTTTCTTAAGCGGATAAAATAAAAGAAAAAAAAAAAACAAAAATTTTGAGAAAAACGAAGTATATAATATACATATATATAAATTAATTTTCATTCGCAAAGATAATGAAGAAGATTAATTTTTAAATAATACAAATAAATAAAAGTGTAACCCCCTATACAAAGTTCGAATTATTTGTATGGGAAGAGGGGGGAAAGGGGGAGGAGAGGGAAGGGTTACACAATGCATTTATAAATCTAAATTTTGTTCAAACGATTAAATCATAATTCAATTAGATTTTATGTTGAAAAGGAAAGAGTTAAGGGATGATAAATTTGATTCGTGAAAAATGATCGAAAATGATTGATACGTGTAAGCAGACAATAAAAAAAAAAAGAAACATTTCTTGAGAGAAAACAATACGCGGAAAATAGAAATACAATAATTCGTATGCATGAAAAAATCCTAAATTGAAATTTATTTGACGAACTCGTTATGATTTATTGTTAGACTCAGAAAGTTTAACAAAATGAAGGATAATGGGAAAGAGATCAATGAAAAAGATATCCGTAAAAATAAATAACTGTCGTTTTATTGTCCTGTTATTAATCGTAAAATGAAGAAAAAGATGATGATGATGATGTAACTGATGCTGCTGCCACGTATAATAAGGATTTGCAAATAATAAAAAAAAAAAAGAAAAGAAAAGAAAACAAATCAGACCTCAATTGTTAATAAATATAACATATATATGTATATTGCATGCAAACAACACATCTGTTTCGGTTTGAATAATTAATAATATTAAATAAAATATGCAATATACGGACAATAATATCACTATGAGAAAAGAAGAGATATTTTATAATACAGCGTTGAGAGAGAAAGATTGAAGAAGAAGAAGAAGAAGAAAAAAAAAAAAAAGAAAAAGCAAGGAAAAATAAATAAATAAATAAATAGATGCAAAATTCTTGACATGCAAAAAAAATAATATTCCAAAATTGAATTGTGTAATAATTTTTCGAGAAGATAAACCGAATAATACGTTATAAAAATATATATATATATATATATGATATGTTTCTTCTTAAAAATATAATATCATGCTTTTAAATGAAATCTCAAGATAAACGCGCGAATCGAGATATCAAATTAGGATTAATTACTTAACAAATTATTGTTTGTTATACGAGAACGAATTATTAAAAAGGAATGTGTAAATATTTGATGAATATAGTTTTATATCTGAGACGAAAGCGAGAATCCTTTATTTAAATAAATTGTAATTATATTCTCGAAAGAGAATTCGTTTTATTAAAAACGCGACGTAAATTATATTCGAATTTTAATATAATTTTTTATTTCATTTTCGAAATCTTCATTTCTTGTTTAGTTTTTTTTTTCTTTTCTCATAATTTCGATGTTAATTCGCGTGAAAAAAAAAAAAGAGAAGAACAATATAACTATATACATATAATACATAAATACATACGTAAATATATTATAGAGAAACATAGTGATATTTTGTAAAACGTGTAAAATAAAATGTACATAGGAGTAATGCGTTTTTATTACCGATTTAGTATAACATTAGTATAAATTGAATAATTCAATTGTTTATTGTATAAAGTGGCGTAAGTACATTTTTCATGTAATTAATTGGTGTTAATTGGTATAGTAAGAACAAAATCCATCCCCAATTGAATACATTTCTCGATATCCTACGGACAAAAAAAGAATACCTTTTTGATAATACTTGTATGAAAAAACATTTAAAGGATTTTATTTAATAGTGTTTAAATACTTACGATATTATTGAAAAATTATAAAAATTAATGAATCATGAAAAATCCATTAATTGTAACAA
>NW_014569742.1:242357-243788 GCF_001313835.1 Polistes canadensis | reverse complement strand
TATCACAATATATGAACGAGTTGTGCACAAAACTCTATTCGAATTAGGCACACCGATTGCTGCGCTTGTTCGAAATAATACTGGTGGCCAATAGAAACCGGAGTACGTTTTATATTAAAGAGCAGTGTCAAAAGAATGACTCATTCTATCGTATGGTGCGATATCAGTCACCCCACTCAGTTAGAAACAACGCACACATTCATACAATAATGTTCGCCGATATTACACCGATTTATACTTGGTAGTCGCAAGCTGCGTAAGAAACGTTGGCCCAAAAATAATATACATATCCATACCATATTTATTTCTTTACATTTTCAGTCTTTGGAAATACTTATTAATAGCCATATCCCAGCGCATACGTTAAAACCAATCTCTCATGGGTACCGTGTGTACTCCCTTTACCAACTTTTTTCATATTTTGTCTCCATTCTTTTCAAATTTTAAGACAATGGAGGATTATTATATGATCCTTAAAAAGTTCAGATATTTAGAAAAAAGTTTAAGTTAATTGTTTTTTCCTTTGCTAACTCTTTGTCATTCTTTAATATTCTGATAGGGATCAGATAATATTATATATCACCTACACAATGAAATTCGGATAAGATACAATGATGTAAGAAATACTAAAATGAAAAGAATACTATGGCACGAGCAATTACTTCGTATAGGTAATTTGAATTTTATATTATACCGTCGACAGTCTAAGCGACACGACGAGAATTAACAATTAGTCTGATTCTGATTGTTACGAATCAAGGCGGACAGCAAAAGTGCGATACGTGACCTATAATGATAAACATCGTATCCTTCAGTTTAACAATATAATACATCATTATTTCTTTATTTTATTCGACGTGATACTAATTTTTCCTCCTCAACGCTTAATAATTATAAAGAAACAAAAAGTTCTCTATTCTCTGGTTCAATACGTTTAATTATTTCTTATATAAGTAATTCATTTTTGCATAAACATGAGAAGTCTATTCATATGTATATTATATAGGTTTCTACTAATCAACGACAATATCAAAGAGTCGAATATAGAAGAAGATTAAATAAGAAATATTATATTTAATTAGCAGGAATAAGATTGTAAATAGTTTTTAATAGAGATTAAAATACAAAACTACATTTGATCAAGTTTTGCGATATTACCAGTTTGTGATATTGTATAATCCATCACATAATAAGTCTAAATTATTATATTTTAACTGTTATCCCCATCTATAGTTCAGTGATATACTTTAAAATCCATCCCCAATTGAATACATTTCTCGATATCCTACGGACAAAAAAAGAATACCTTTTTGATAACACTTGTATGAACAAACACTTAAAGGATTTTATTTAATAGTGTTTAAATACTTACGATATTATTGAAAAATTATAAAAATTAATGAATCATGAAAAATCCATTAATTGTAACAA
>NW_014569742.1:214367-241782 GCF_001313835.1 Polistes canadensis | reverse complement strand
TATCACAATATATGAACGAGTTGTGCACAAAACTCTATTCGAATTAGGCACACCGATTGCTGCGCTTGTTCGAAATAATACTGGTGGCCAATAGAAACCGGAGTACGTTTTATATTAAAGAGCAGTGCCAAAAGACTGACTCCTCCTATCGGGAATAATGATATCATACTCTGGCCACTTCAGTTAGAAACAACGCACACATTCATACAATAATCTTCATCGATATCGCACCAATTTGAACTTGGTGTAATCGCTCGTTTCGCAAAAACTACATTGCCCACAGATCCATACCCATACAACATTTATTTTTTTTTCCCTTTTTTCTTTTTCATTTTTTCAATCTTCGCAAATATTTATTAAAAGCCTTATCCGAACGCACACGTGCACACTAATCTTTCGTTTCCTCGTACATTTCTTAAGTTTTTTTTTTCAAGTATCTACAATCCTTAAAATTTTTTTTATATAATAGGATATACTGTTCCAGCTTTCCTAGGAGAAATGCATGTATCTTTTTAAATGTATAATGAAATAGTAAAAATCATGAAAAGAAATTAAATCAAACAGTTAAATATTAAAGACAAAGGCACTCGCTAATTTTTTTCTTTGTGAGCTCTTTGGCATCCTTTAATATATTCTGATAGGAAGCAGATTAAATTATTAGGTATCATCTAATTCTATAAACTTTTTATTATCTTAACGGTTCCAAGTACCTTACTGAATGATTTTATTTATAAAACTCAATTGATTTTGGAATGGACTTTTAAGATAAAAACATTTAATAGAAAGTCAGAAAATATAAACTTTAATTAAAGAAATTTGTAATGAAGTTTTTATCATTTATACAAAATTAAAATATAAATGTAAATGCTATTGTAATATTGCGGGAACCAGAAAGTAATTTCGTCTTTTTTTTTACAATAAAATTCAAACGCATAAATTTTCACTTTTTGAAAAGAAACGTAATTACTTTCGTTACTATCCATAATCATACATTTTACGTCAGTTAGCTATATGGTACAATGCTTTTATCTTTTCGTTTTCTGCTTAGAACATATTACTTATCAATAGCTTTATTCTAGCGTATCCGTACACATTAATCTCACGTTTTTCGTATTTTTCTTAAGTTTTCCCAAAGGTATTTATAATCTTTTCAATTTTTTAGATAATATGATACCTGTTCCAGCTAACTTATAAGAAATATATGAATTTTTCTAGATTTTTTTTTATATATACGTAAGAAATAATAAAAATCTTTTACGCGGAACAAATGGAAGTAATCCAATCCTTTTCTATGTAATAGAGAGATAGTACATTTCTTAAATAAATAATATTTTTATTTATTTCGTTTAACATTAATCGGATTTTTTTTTGACAACATTCGACTTTATACATTATCTTACCAGAAGTCCTTTATATGATAGCGAATCGTAGTTACTGAAGTTACAAAACGAAAAACAATTTCGGGTATTCGAAAAATCATAAGTGCAAAATACGATGAAGAAAAAGGTGATTGAAAAAAATTACACAACGTAGAATTATGTCAATTATACAGACTAGTCCGGATATTATTAACGATTATTAATGTCCTGATATCATTAAAATCGCATCAATTAAGAAGGGCAGATTACGTGTCGCGTATGAAATACTTAATTTAGTGATAAATTTAATCGGAAAATACCATCGGGTAGACCAAGATGCGTGCATGTCAATGGAAGATAATATTTAATTAGATATTAACGAAATAAGATATTATTGTAACTAATGATGAGATTTTGCGTAGGGACGGGAACATTGTCTGAATTTGATATTGGCGGCAATGAACTTTCTAGTTTCTAATTCAAACTAATAATAATAATTGTCACATATATATTATTATAAGAACAAGTTACGTAAAGTTATATACACGTATGCACACTTTGACTTATAATGTTGATCTTTTTTTTTTCTAAAAAGAAACGTACACACACACATGGACAAATAAATAAGAATCTTTATTAGGAAATAGTTTAGTGATAAGAATACTATAGCGTGAATTAACACTGTTTAAAGACTTCTTCTTGTTTCTTAATACTTCACATGTACTCTTAACAAAGAATCATATTATATTTTATTTACGGTAAGTTACATTTTGTTTTTTGTGCGCAAATCGCTTCATCTTCAAGCTCACGGCTTCCAAATTCCTCTTACTGTGATGTGTTATGTTTTTTATTAGAAGTCAGGTCAGTTAACAAACATTAAATGAACTCATCTTATTTCTTTAATGATTTAAAATATAAATAGGTAATAATAACGCAGTACAAAAATATTAATCGAGAAATATCGCGACACACACACACACACAGAAATATATATTTCCGATGACCAAGGACGCATGAGTAATAATTTATCGCTTTTATATTTTTTTGTTTTCATTTTAATTTTTTCCCCTTACTAAAATGAAATAATAACTTATATTAACATAAATATATAAAATATGAGGTCGAGAAATATTATGATGAATTATTACAAATTAAATTAAGAAATCTGCACGTATGTATGTATGAATAAATACATATACATATTCTAAAACAGAATGTAATACTTAGGAAGCAACATACTCTATTTTACATTTTAACAAAATTATACATACGAACAATTAAATTATACACATGTATGCATATATATACATGTATGTGTATATATTTATATGTACATATTAATAACAATTAGCGTATCACGGAATAAAACAAAAAATAAACTATTTATACATATATATATATATAAAGCTGTATATAATCGATACAGCGCAATTTATTTTGTTTATTTTTTTAAATAATTTCTTTTTATTTTGTTGTTGTTGTTTCATCTGATTTTGTTTTTATTGTAATTTAGCTTCTTCTTTAACTTTCCACAGCACCAATTCCATACACGCTACGGCATCCTCTTTACTGTCGTGACCACCAACTGTAATTTATTTATCTAATGAAACATGACTAAATAATTGAAAGAAACATGCATGCACACACATTATATAATCGTCCAAAATATTTTTAATAGTATACCTAATCAAAATACTTACCATCATTTTGTATGATCTTTCTTAAATATTCAGAACAAAGATTTTTTAGTGCTCGTTTCTGAGGATAACCATTTCTATGAGGAAACATGACACTGGTATCTACCACTGTATCGTGAAGTAACCTCAGTGCTTTGAAATCACTTTCAAGACTATGACCTACTAGTATAGTTTTATTAGAGAACATTGCTAGAAGCGTAGCTTGGACTTCTAAAAGCGTTGTCGTCACATCTGTCATATCATTTTCTGTAATCCCTGAGAACCTACAATTAACATCACACAAAACATAGATCATCATTCATTTTCTTTATTTTAAATTTATAATTCAACAACAATTATAATTACCTTGTATTGTAATCGACTATTGGATTCTGAGGTTTGACTAATGTTTCATATATGACGTTACATTCGTCATTAATAACCGTTATCCTTGTCAATTCTAATCCTTGGGTAGTGTAACACATCTCACAGTCGAGCGCATAGACTCCTTGTTCTTCTTCAGCAATATCTTTAATTTGTTTTTTGTTTATGTTTTATTTATTTTCTTTTCTTTGAACAAAATAGTAAAAATGGAAAATACTAATATGAAGCATGCGTTACCTTTTGGTAAGGTTTTTATATAACCGCGAAGATTTTCATAATCAGTATAATTCCATACATGGAATTTGGCGTCGCAACAACCAGTAGCAGATCCATATTGTTGACAACAACTATATTTTCCTTCTCCCTTAATCGTAAACTTTCTTCCCCAATGATATATACAATTCTGTTGCTGTACAGGAAAGCCCTGTTTGTCTACCATATAATTTTGTCCACAACGACTACAGATCCTTTCATTAGGCACTTTCGATAGCACGGTTTGATTACGCGAGTTTATAACATAAACTTTAGCACGTCCCTGATACAAGTATTAAAAATTCATATTAAATCATCTTTGTTCGTATGATTAATGTAATTTTTTACCTTAGTACCCTCTGGATGAGCACGAGGAAATCCATTATCCTGTAATTGTTCTTCTGTCATAATCCATTTTTTTAACATACTATACAATGCTGAACCCTTAAAATCAGTTATTGCTTTTTTTGTTCTCAAGACACTCCAAGAACCTTTGGATTTACCAGCAAGTACAGCTTCGTGCGATACGGTACCACTTGCTGTCGTGTTACTGCCATCCGAGGAACGATTTTGATCGACTTCCTTTCTCAATCTATGCGCAGCTAACATACAAGAATTTTTGTATACCGTAAGCGCTTTACATTTTTCGTGACAGGTAAATTCCTCTCGTACAGCACGTTGGGCAGCATCATCGCCATTAGTATAAATTTGTACACATATATCTTGCATTATATTGATATAATACTGACGTACGTTCAATGGGAACTTTTGTGTCATTGGCTGAAGTGGTTCTGGACGTATTAGCTGTGGTACCTAAAGATAAGATATCATAATAAAGATAAGATTAATAAAAGCGATTAATAAAATAAATTAATAATATATATTTGTACCACTTGTGAAACGTGAGCAACTCGTACACCACCCTTGCTAGTTTGGGCTATTGTTTTATTGTCAATTGCTTTAGAGTCATTGGTTTTGACTATATTTTCTTTAACCTGTTTCTTTTTCATTGCAAGAGACATAGCATACGGGACATGAGCAATTCTAATTCGACCTAGAACATTTTGGATATTATTATTATTATTATTATTCTTTATATTAAATTATAATGAATTTATTTGAGCATTATTTATTACCATGTCCATTCATCTGAAATTCGTTATTATTTATCGTAGAAACAGATTCGACTGACTCGTCGTTGACATTATTAGCTGGTTGTTGAATTACTGGAGTAGGTGTAATTTGAGTTTTAGTAACATTAGATGCCATTTTTCCAGCAGCTTTTTCTGCTGCCTTTTCTGCAGCTGCTTCTCTCATCAAACGCCATCTTTCATACATTTTTTGTTGAGGATTAGGTAATCTTTTAGGTGGTTGACTCGGACCAACTTGACGAGATACCATTGACATTGCTGCAGAAGGATGCGCTACTCTCTTTTTACCAAATTCCTCATTCTCTTCAATTTCTACTACTTTAGCAGATTCTTTGATGGAGACTACTTTTGGATGATTAGAAACTTTATATTCTTGAAAGATTTTAAGGCATTCCTCTTGCACATCAGTTTCGGAATCGGACGAATCGAAAATAATATTCTCAAAAGAACCTGGTAAGGATTCGGCCGGACTGAGAGATTCTCTTTCATTCAGTAATGTATTAATTTTGTTGTCGTCATTTTCTTCTTCGTGCTTGTCTTTTTTAGATGGACTACGCATCCGATCTCTCGATCTGGATCGATGATGCGATCTTGATCGATGATTTCTATGACTCTTACTGGATGAATGTTTATCAGATTTGGAACTAGAGTTATACGTTTTAGATTTATGCTTATCATGCTTACTACTTTTATGTTTATCTTTATTCGATCTTTCAGCGGATGAATCTTTGTCTTTGTGACTGGAACGTTCTTTTGATTTGTGAGTAGACTCTTTAGAAGAGTGACTATTCTTATTTTTTTCTTTGTCTTTATGCGAGGAAGAGGACGACGACGAATGTCGTTTATCAGACGAACTAGATTTATAACTCTTACTTTCTTTACTACTTTTTCCTGAGCGATTATGGTCCTTTTTGTGTTTATCACTACTTCTACTACTACTTCTATGATCTTTTTTTATTCTATCTTCATCTTTTCTTCTTTCCTTATGTTTCTCTTTCACGTTGTCGCTAGATTCTCTTCGTTTCTTACTTTTAGTTTTGTCGTCGACAGTGTCGTCTATATTATGATGATTATTAATCAGTTCATTTTCTACCTCGTCAAGTTTTCTCTTCTTATCGACAGTTTTCGAATCATGTACATTATCCCTAGACTTTTTTTCGTTGTTACAAAGAGAACTTTTGTAAACGTTAGATTCATATTTTTCTTTGGTATCATCCGGCATGGGTTCGTCGTCGGAAAACTTTGGTTCTATATCTAAACAATAATCTTGAGATTCTTCGCTGGGTACTGTGCTAAGAGCTGTTGTTGCAGCAGTTAATATTTCTCCGATCATATCGAATTCTGGCTCAAATTGATCTAACACAGTATCGTCCAATTGTTGAACGTTCTTTAACGGAGCTTTGACTTTTTTAGGGACATACTCTTCCCTTCTCTTCTTAGATTTCGGATAATAAGCTTCTTTGACTTTGGGTATGTTGTCATTGGAATTGCTATCTTCGTACGAATTGGAAGAAGACGAATCTGACTTAAAAGTTGGTATATAACTCTGTATGGAATCTTGATCATTGATGCAAGAGATAGCGGTAGGTTTATAAGTGATCTCTGTGGTCTGTGAACTAGTCGGATCTTTGATAATGCTTAACCAAGGTTTAATTCTATCCGGAGAAGATTTACGTTTGACTGCAACTCTGTTTTCTCTGGTCGGCATATAAGATACCACAGGAATATGCCTCTTCTTTAATTCAGCTATGGGTGTAGGATTGTAGACGCAAGGAACTGGTTTTGTAATGGTTGTTGGAATATTCATATGCTTGCCGATAATATTGCTAGTAGTCGTATCAGATGATGAAGCAGAGTCAGAAGTTAAGGAAGGTTTCTTAAGTCCTTCTACCACTTGCGAAACTATAGTCTTAGAGAATTTATCAGTGTCCGTAACTTCTTGATCTGCGAGCACTTTTTTAACAGCTTCAGTTACTAATTGTTGTAACATATCTGAATTGGAAGCAGCAATGGCTGCATTTGATTTTGTTTGAGTTTGACCCGTTGCCTGGGTCTCCACCACTCCAACCATTCCTGCTGTATTTCCTGCATCTTCTAAACAATAATCCAATACGTATTATATAATGGATACCAAATGTTAGGTTAATAAATTAAGCACAATACAACATATATAATAAATGTAATAAATAAATAAACTAATAGAGTTTTTAAGGAATTTCATTGTTCAATGAAATTTCTAACAAAGAAAAAAAAATCAACACATACAAATGCATACATTCAAGCAATTATTGAACAAAGAATGCAATCATTGGATTCAAAGTTTTTTATTTAGATTAATATCCGGAATTGATCTAAAGATGAAAAATGTTAAATTAACAATTGGTTGTTAATTATTTTATTAGTAATAATCAATTGAACTTGTCCAGGTTATAATTGAGAATGCGACTTTGAATGATTTAGTTAGTCTCACCTCTTTTGGCATGTTTAAAATGACAATAAGGTCTTTCGCATAATCCGTTCTCGTAAAACGGACAATTGATCGTTTTGAAATAACCGGTCGAAGGCAACATAACTGAATCATCGCCCTCCGCCTCTTGCAGAATCCATTCTTTGATAGCAGCGTCGTATCCCCTGTTTAGGCTATGAGATTGAAAGGAATTAAATGTCGATCGTTAGAAATGATATAATCATTTTTTATTTTTAATAGTTTGTAAAAAATGTTTATTATTACGTTGATGTTTTATTAATTAATAAAAAATAAATTTGACATTTAAACCCAAGAGGTGAGAAATTAGATGCGCGTTATTAAAAATTCGCGCAAGTAAGACAAAGGAGGTTATGTGTACTGGAGCTAGCATCATTCGATACAACTGCCATCTGTTGGGAATAAAAAATATTAGATTTAAATAATTTTATATCGCGCATGCGCACTTTGTCGATAATTGTAATTTAAAACATACAAATATTATACGAAAAGAAGATATTGTTTTATAATTTAATTTTTGAATTGACTTTAATCAATAATTAATAAATTAATATTAAAAATATAAATTTATATATACATATATAAATGTATATTTATATGCATTTTTGTGACAAGATTTGTAATGCTTCATAATCTTATCGTAAAAATGAATCTCTAATCTAGATGTTTACTGTTAGCGATCTTATCTTTAAGTTTCATATTTATAAAAAAATTATTAAATCTCATAAACATTTTTTTGTATACTTTTGATTAAAATGCGCGCATATTTAATAATAAGTAATTCATTGCATTTATCTTATATAATTATATCTACAAATACATTTCTTATTTCTTTTCTTAACAAAAAAACAACAAATCGATAAATTCAATAATTAAATTACAAACATATATAAATAATAAACTACAATAAATAAATAATAATAAAATAATGAAGATCAATTATCGAAGATCAATTATATATATAATAAAGATCAATAATTAAGAATCTAACATTTGAATTTATACGATAATTTTTGAACGATAACTATACTTATGGATTCTTATCGCTGTAATGGTTCTTATCGAAGATTTCCGTTCGTTAACCGAATAGAATCGCTTCTTCCAAGCGATTATATAGCATGTTTCTTTGTGTAAGAACGAAATTGTTGCACAACAGATAAACATATCAGATTTTATTGACTACATTAGGAATGCAATAGATCTAGCAGTAAGTCAAAGAAATTGAGCTTCATTAAAATTTCTCACGTTTCTTCAAGACATAATCACTTCGATATACTATGTGAGTTAATGTGAATATATAAAAACGGTACGCAAAGAAAGCAACTTCATAACGTTTCCGAACATCACACAGAACACGTCCGTCATGGAATCACGTCTTTAAAATTTTTCAAATTACTACGTTGTCTTCATTCACATTTTAAATTAAGGTACGTTCTCTCTTTCTCACACATTGATTTCCTTTTTTAAATTGTTATTTATTTATTATCTTTGCTATATTTTTAGTTCTGCGAAAAAGAAAAATGCTTGCTTTTTAAAAGAATACATTTAATCGTGGAAAGAAATTGTTTTCTCGATGTCTCCTTTTTCATACAAGATTTTAAGATTTTTAAATATAATTTTATAATCTGTTTTTTAGATAAATTTTTGAGTCATTTTTCGAATAGAAAACTTGTTCTGATTTAAAGTTGGAAAAGCAATTCATGATATTATAATAAATTTTAGCTAACTCGCTCGTCTGTTGTTAAATAAAATGTAAAAAGCAAATAAGATTAATGATACCTATTGGATTATTTATTCACGAATGATTAACTATTTAAAAAATTTAAATTTCACTATATCAGACATGCGCCCTTAAAATAGTGTCCCTTTATTTTAAATATATATTCTTTTTTTCTAAAATTATATAAGTAAAATTATTTATAAAAAGAAAGAATATTTTTTGAAAGTAGATTTAAAGATCGTCGAGTATACAACACAAATTTCTACTAATTTTCAATCATATTTAAAGATATCAAATTATTAGAGCGCTAGTAGAATTTAATTTAAACGATTATATAATATTCACGCTAGACCTTGATAATCTTTCACAATTAGACCATAGATATTCTTGGTGTATTCATTCGATTTTATTCATTCAAGTTTCAAACTGTATACTTTGAATATAAATATCTTTTTAATTCTCTAATCTCTCTCTCTCTCTATATATATATATATACACATACATAATTTATGTGTATACCCATCTGAATATCTTAAAATAGAGAAGATATTTTAAAAGATCCATTACCATATTTTTACTGCGCCGTAATTTTTAATCTTTTTTAACAAACACTCTTTTAAAATGTTAATCCTTTCGTTATGGAACTTCGTTCCGCCGAAGTAATGCAACTGAACTGGGGGAAAACTGCGTTGAAAAGTATGCACATTGCACGGTAGTGTCTTTGATGTTCACACTTACGTCTTTCAATGCTTCAATCTTATTTTAATTATAATAATTTTATTTAATTATATATAGCATTTTCCCGTATGTACATTTATTTAACATAAGTGTTATATAACAACTGTAATGTATTTATTTTATCCCAAAATACATAACAACTGTTTCGTCGTATTATATGGGAAACATAAAAATAATTATATTTTATGCATATGTCAAAATTTATAACGGTATTCATGCATGACGAAAAAAGAAAGTTATACAAAAACCTGTACGAGTATTACATTATAATAATTCAATAGATATACTAGATAAAGCCGATATAAACCGGTTATAAGAATTAGGAATTCAATGAGTAAATTATCAAAGTGATACTGTCAAATTTTCTTTTCATTTGCTAGATAATTATTGCCTTTACAAATATAAAATGAGAAAATCCATATCTATCGCAAAGTTTCAATTGCAATTAATCAGGGAGATATTGAAAAAGTATCATCAAAGTAAATTTAAATAATAAAAAAAAAGTTACGTGGATGGCGAACTATAATAGTGGGCGCACGTAACGAAAGGCTTAAATTTTAAACTCGTTTTTTTGTAAATACTCGATTATTTTGATGTTGCATAATTGAAAACAATAATATTACGAATTTTTCGAATCGCTAAATTACAAATCTTCTTTTTTTTTTCTTTCTCTCTCTATATTCGTGTTTCCGAATAACTTTTTTTTATATTGGACACTGAACTCACATTATGCGATCATTTGAATTCTTGAATTTTGTATTTTTTGTCGACAGATTTTCTATGGTGGAATAATAAAAAAGAAATTATTCTATCATGTTTGGGTACTCGATTGATCTAAATAAACTTATTTTAATATTGATATTAATATCAATTGTGATATATTTCTATTTAAAATACAAATTATCTTACTGGAGTAGACGAGGAGTGAAATGTCCTCCAGCACATTTAATTTTTGGCAACTTCAAGGACACCATAACGTTTAAAAAACCACCGGGAGTAGTACTTCAAGATATTTACAATTATGCCGATCAAGATGACAAATATATTGGTTTTTATATTTTATCTAAGCCAGCTTTGATATTGAGAGATATGAATTTGATAAAACAAATAATGGTGACGGATTTTTATACGTTTCCCGATCGTATGTTTGGTGGAAAGTATGAAAAAGATACGGTTGGTTTATGTAATCTTCTTGGGATCAATCATCCTAGATGGAAATATTTGAGAACTAAAATGACACCAAGTTTTACGGGAGGAAAGATAAGAAATATGGTACCATTGATGTTGGAATGTTGTAATTCGATGTTAAAATTTATTGACGATAAACCAGCCAACGCTGACGGCTGGAAAGATTTGGAATTGAAAACCTTGAGCTCAAGATATGCCACCGATGTTATTTCATCCGTTGCTTTCGGTATTAATACTAATTCGTTCCACGAAAATGACGTCGCTTTTTGGGAAGCAGGTATGAATTCTTCTATACAATTTAAATATTTGAATATGAGAGAATGAGTCATAAATTATCTATATTATTATTATTTTTTTATCTACTGTACTGTTAAATATATTATAATGTATCAGATACAGTACCGTGCTCGCGTATTAGTATTTGTAATTTTTTTTCTTAATAAAATACAATTACATTGTGGATAATTATTGACTCTCATTTTTCATATATTGGATTTTTCTTTTAATGGAATGAAATTATTTAACAGGACAAAAGATATTGTCTGGAACAAAACGAGGAATAATCGTATTGATTTATTTCCTCTTACCAGAAATAACTCCTCTTATCGAACCATTAGCTAAAAAACCAGCTGAATTCTTTCGCCATGTATTTTGGGATTCGATGAACGCCAGAGAAATAACAGGAAATAAGAGAGGAGATTTGATCGATTCTTTGTTAACTTTAAAAAACGGAGAACAGAAGCCTGAATTTAGTGAGTCAATTTTGTTTTCTTCTCTTTTTTGTTTTTCTTTTTTTTTTTTTTGATTCTACTAATTAATTATCTCATCCTGAGATTTTTAAAAATATAATTTAAAAATATAATTTAAAAATTTTGTCCAGGCTTCGAAGGTGACAATTTGTTGGCCCAAGCTGTTTCATTTTTCGTTGCTGGATTCGAAGCATCGTCAACAGCTATTGCTTTTATAATTTACGAGTTAGCATTACATCCAGAATACGAGAAACGTTTGTATGATGAAATAAAAGATATCGCTGACAAGGGTGAATTCACGATGGATTCCATCAATGAAATGAACTTCTTAGATGCTATATTAGAAGAAAGTTTGAGACTATATCCACCTCTGCCAATTGTTGATAGAATTGCCGCGACCGATTACAAAGTAAAATATTCATTTGTTTTTAACCATGCGTAAATTATTTGACATTTTGTACGTTTTTAGTTACCTGGGACAGATTTGATTATTGAAAAAGGTACACCCGTTTGTGTTGCTGTCAATGGTATTAACAGAGATAGCAGGTACTTCTCTGATCCAACAACGTTCAATCCTTTGAGAAAAAAAGATGATAAAAACAAATTATCAGGATCTCTTGCTTTTGGTATTGGACCAAGATCATGCATTGGTATGCTTTTAACACATTAGACAAATATTTCATAAATTTATTTTTCTTTTCAATATCTTTGTTATTGAATTTTTTAGGTCAAAGATTAGGCATTTTAATAACGAAGATAGCCGTTATCCAATTGATCTTACATTATAAAATGTTTATCAAGCCAGAAAAAGGAAATTTATTAAATCCCGTAACTATTTTCACGAATGCAGCTGATGGAGTATATGTGCAGTTCCAAAAACGTATTAATAATACAAATTCAACGTGATAATATCTCATTGTAAATCTGTATTTTTCGTTTTCTTTGTTTTCTTTAAATGTTTATTTTTTCAAATCGTCGACGTGAAGAAAAATTACGGTAAAATATATATTCTACGATTAAACGCGATCATTTCTTTCTCTTTCTAAATCGGAAGGTACATACAGGTTGTCTGAGATCTTTCCGACCAAATGTATTCTATGCGAGAAAAAAACAATAAAAATGTTATATAAACATAGGTCATTTAACACGTTAAGCGTTAACATATATATAATTTAAATCATAACTTTTTTTAATAAAATTAAATGACCTACGTTTATATAACATTATTTTTTTGTAATTTTCGTGAATAGAATACGCTGACGTAATTTGGCCGGAAAAATCTCAGCTACCCTGCATATACATATATATATATATATATATTTATTACGAATAATTATAATTATTAAAATAGCGAGATACAAGATTCGACGATACGCGTTAAAAGTAACTTATCGATAAAAAATGATTCTTTCTATTCTCGTTATAATTAGATATATGATATTGATAATTAACGTTTAAAGCAATTTTATTTTCTCTTTTTCAAATTCTCTTTTCTCAATCATTACTTCATCGGCATATATATATACACGTATATATATACGTGTATATGTATGTGTATGTTAGCATAATTGTATTTGAACGACATATATATATTTATAAATATACTATAACAGAACATTACAAAACAACAAGCGTCATGACAGCGTTTCTTTCGCTATTGACTCGATCCGTAGTGTACACTAGTAACAAAACATATATATATATATACATACATACATATATATATATATATATATATATATATATGTAACATAAGTTAACGTTATCTTTTTTTTTTGTTTTTCTTCTCCTTCTTCTTCTTTAAATATAGCTAACTAACGATTATCTTACAGTTGCCTAATAATCTAATTATTTTTACGAAAAGAATAGTACAAAATTGGCTAGTTCGTAAATGCGATGATATTCACTTTCATTGTATATCATTTAACGACGATTGACATTCTTGTGCGCGTTCGTTTTCGATCTGTTCGGTTAAATGAGGTAGTTCAGCTTTCGTAGCTAATTGCAATGCGTGCATCCATCTGTAATCATTATACATTTTTCTTTTTACACTTTCAAATTAATCAATTAACATTTTTTCTAGTTGACAATATTTTATGTAGTGCATACTTTTCTTTGTCGTCATCAGAAGAAGCTTGTAGATAATAACATTTTCTAGAGTGATGCATTTTAAATGCTCTTATACGATCTTTACTACTCAAAGGGTCCTCATCCGTTAACATTCCACCATCAGTTACCATAAAACCTGGCATTGGTGTTGCTGTCATGGCCATACTCTCTGTTTCCGATTTAAATGAATATAAAACAAAGTCAATATGCAATGCAAACCATCGTCTGGTCCATGGTTTGCTGGCTTGAGTTTTTAATAAAAGATAACCAGACAATACTGATGGTGCGCTAGCTGAAACTTGTAACAAACTTGGCACTGGTCCTGACGGAGATGACGGGGATTTGCTAAGAGGCTGAGTTAATGCAGCATGACATAGTCTACATACTCTCATATTCTTATTGTCTTCAAATAATAACTTTTGATTAGAACATTTACTGCAAACAACCTGCAACAATAATTTTGTATTTATATATATATATAAATTTGTAAAAAAATATTTAAATCGTATAGATTTTTAATAATTTAACTTACAATTCCACAAGCTCTACAATTGTGTTTCCTTTTCATGACCGAAAAACTTACTTCACAAACCATACATCTATTTACATCGTCAGCCTTAACCAAAGATGTTTTAGCATTACCAGTTTTCAAACTAGCTTTGCGTCTCATTATTTCCTGCATGGTTTGGAACAATGCATCTAACCATGACGCTTTGTCCGCCGCGGAATATGTATACAACTCGACATTTTTATTTTCGTATCTAATATAAAAAGTATTAGCCGTTTCTAAATTATCACCTTCGACAACTTGTAAATCTTCTACTAAAAATTTGGCTCGTAAACGATATGGAGGACCAGGTATCAGTCTTAATGAACACAATAACAATAGATCGCTAAACTGAAATAAGAGAGTATATATGTAAATATATTTCATAGTTTAGACTATATATCGTGTAATAAAGGATAGTTTATAAACGTACCAAAAACAAATGCCTATCCTGATGATCGCCACTTCTCGCTGATATTTTTACAATACGACCTTCTTTTATGAGCTCGCGTGTTGCACTGACTAGATCGGTCGCGTCGTATATACTTTCTTGTATTTCCAATAGTTTCTTAAACTTATCTATTTTTTTCATTGCTTCATTTGTATGATTAGCAGCTGTAGATACTAATTCTAGAGCTTCTGAAATGTAATATAAATACATTTGTTTATTATATTATTTATTATATATGCATATAATTAAATTATCTGTTAAATTTCAATCATCTTACTTTTCGTATCTTCATAATCAGAATTTTCTTCTGTAAGATTTTTTAAATAATCCTTAAGAAGTAATTCATATCTTGGTAATCTTTGTATTGGACTTAACATGTGATGCGGCAGTGATAATTTAGCGCACTCGTCTAATTTTTGTATATCATTAATTATTGCTGCAAACCTCGCTACTTTGTTTTGTAATGTGTTTATCAGATTCATTGCATAGTCAAAATTTTTGACATATTCCGTATACATTTTTAAAAAAGGTGCAAAATTTTTCATGATATCTCCAATCCTAGGCTTAGAATCCCAGCATTGCATTCGTTCCTCCAATTGAGGTAATAAAAAGTCATTATGAAATTTGTAAATGGACTTAATATTAGAAAACATATGTTGAACAGTTTCAGGGGGAAACATTGGATGCGCTCTGTTTTCTTGATCAACTCTGAATTGAAATACTTGATCGATGAGATGTAAGATATTAACATATTTTTTTTCGGTTGCTAATAGTTCCTCTGCTACACGACGCGCCTTTTTCCTTTTGGAATCGGGAGAACTTCTTTGTACACGTAATTTTGGCTCGGATGTAGTAGATTCATTTGTGTGATCCACAGTGATAATAGACTCAGTTTCAGAAGATCTGGTTTCCTCTGATTCTTCTTCGCTTTCTGATTCACTTATAGCATATGCATCTAGCATATATTGGTGAGAATTTCTTTCTGAAGCTGCGTACCTATGCAATAGAGAGATTCATCTATTAAAAGATGAAAAAGAAAATAAAACAAATATTTAAACATAATGTAAGATAGAATAACTAAAGATTAGGATTAAAATCAATCAAACAATATTATTAAGGAGGAATGTTAAATGGTTCGAACCTGCTACTTCTATATTCTAAAACACTGTGTGACATAGTAACATAAGAACTTTCATTGGATGTCTCTTCATTGCTACTAATATCAATGCATGCTGCTGGGGAGGAGGCTGACATAACGAACGGTTGAAACCTTGGAAAACCCCCAAAACTTGCGATTCTATGAAAGGAATGTCTAGAATATTGATGATCTTCCGTGCTAGTAGTGTGTGTATCCGAATCTTGTGAGCTTCCATCTTCGTTAGTTCTGCTCTGTTGCTTCAATGATCGTGAACTTTTAGAACATTGTCTTTCTTCATATTCTTCTGTAACGACTTCCTTACTTTCTGTGATCTCTAAGTCCGTATAAAATGTACTGGTAGGACAGCTGCTTTTTGATCCAAACATCTTAAAAGCATCTATCCTTTCGCTGGGTTCAGGAAACAGGCGGGTCATCCAGGAGGAAATATCTCTCAACTGACCTCGTTGCATCCTATCGTCAAGTTGTTAATTGATCATAATTATCAACTACTAATATATCAAATCTAACAATAAGACCGTTAACACAGCATTAATCTCAAATAAACATGTATGCATACATAACCAATTGAAAACCAAACAAAAAAAGAAAACAGTTATAACATTATTCTTTACTACCTCATAAATTTATCAAAATTGAAATCTACTTTTTTGTGAACATTGTATGTTAAATTAGAATCAATGAAAGTTAACAAACTTTCATTTCATCAAGAAGTTACCTTTTTCAAATGTCATCATAGTTGACTACTCCATAATAGAAGCCAATGAAATGTACTTTAAAGATCTAACCTCATACAAAAGCAGAAACTGTGTTCTTTTTTTCAAATTGAAAGGATGCAATAAAGTGTTATGGTAGACAAAACAAATGCAATGAATTCGTGTAACCCTTTGGACCACACAGGGGAGCGTCTACGCCCTTTGATACAAAACCATATCAAGTGTATTATACGAATGTGGTTTTGTATTATCGATAATTGTTAATGAAATAATAAAATAATGATTGCAATATGATATATACCTTTTCCTTTGATATCGAATTTGTAACAGCAGAACAGCAACAGGCAACGACGTATTATCACTGGCATAATGATTCGGCTTTGGTTAGACGAGGAGAGGAGTGTTGAGTTAAGGCTGTGCCACGCACTGTGCACTAATTTAAGCAGAAACAGACACCCATACCGAGTTCTACGAGTAGTCGGCCTTATGGAACGTTATTTAATGGAACACCGAACGGTGCTTAACGGGCTTCACACAAATTTAACGAACCTTCCTTTTTAATACATCATCTATACATATATATAAATGTGTGTATGTGTATATGTTATGTATAGTACGAGTGAGAGTGAGAGAGAGAGAGAAAGAGATACGATAATACATTGACCATTGCACGACGATGACAGTGAAGAACGATTAACACTCCAGCTTGATCATTACTCCTTTGGTTAACTCTGCATTAGAATAAGGTGATAATTAATTAGTTTTTTCTTACTTACTTGCATAACAGTTACACAAATTACTTAAATGATCGATCGTCAAACTCGTTTTTCCAGTCATTCAAATCCCCGGCTTATTATCATGAATGCGAATATGAATGGTCCACTTCGAAATTGCCGCGAGTAGACAGATTAAAGCTGATCATCGTTAGATGAGATTGTAGTAGGGGAAATAGAAGTGATCTAACAAGTAAGTAAGGAGTATTACGTTTGTAGGGAACGAGAAGATAAGTGGGGAGAAAAGAAAAATCTATATATATCTATATATACGTGTGTGTATGTTTACGTATGTGTGGTACGTGATACATGGAAAGTAGAGCAAAGATTTTTTAGTAGTGAAACTGTTTTACCAACAGTGGAATATCATGTATAGCGCACTCTGTGATACAAGATTCATATTACATTAGTTAATATTCTAACCAACAGAGGGCGACACTAGGTACTTAACGCGGTGAGGAGATACAATACTATAAAAGAATACAGGTAAGTTCAGGTAAATTTGGTCAAGGTTTTTCTTCTTTACTTTTCTATACAATGAACACAATTGTTATTATTCGTATACTAACAAAGCTTGATTTTTGTTTTAGATTTCGATTAAGTTTGTTTTTCCTATTTTGGAATTTTGAAAAGAAGCAATAAATCTTTTCGGACGGTGGAGGTGGGTCATCCCTTATAAATCAGATGAACGAATTTTCTACGGTAATACCCAGAGAGAAAGTTACAACGATTGGGTATACTATACGATGTTTATTTTATTCGATCAGAGACGAATGTAAGAACATTTCCAAATGATATTAGAAGATATTTTTATCTCTCAATAATTTCGAGATTAACTCGATTATTTTTATTAATAATAATAATATATCTTGTTCGCGTTAGTTTTCTCATAAAATTTTATTGAAAACACAATTAATTTATAAACAGGAAATATTTATCGTCATACCTTTTTGTTCGCACATAATACTTTACATTTTGTATCTAATTGTAAAATAATTCTCAGTTTATTTTTTGTTTAAAATCTCAGAAACAAAAGAAACTGGATCTCCGGACGGATACGTTCGTCTTATTAATAATGCATTGGAATTAATTAGACAAGTGGTAAAAGTTTCTGTTATTAACAAGATTTTTCTATGTAAAATTTTCTTTTTTTTCACTAATTCCACTTTTTTATTCTTCCGAGTTGCTTTTCTTTTTATAAAAATTTTCTTTTTTTTATGGAAACAGATAATCGCGTTGGGTCTTTTAAAATACGCATAATGTATTCAACGCGTGTTACGTAACGTCATTCGATAGGTCGATTATGCAAGTAGACGCAAACGCGACGATACTCTAATGGCCAGTACAATTTAATCATTACTCGTTTACTCATTCGTAGTAGTAGATAAGAAGAGATCGGTGTATCTGCAATTTTATAATTTCATTTTTTCCTATATCATTTTCTATGCTCAATCTTCTCTCTCCCCCTTCTCCACCCCTTTTCACATTTTTACAATCTGTTTACAATTTTCTTTTTTTTTTCTTCTTTTTTTTTTATTTTTCTTCTTATCCATCTAACTCTCTCTCTCTCTCTCTTTCCTGTTTTTCATTAATTAATAATTATTTAACAATGATGACGAGAGATAATAACGCGATAATCACATGGACATTGTCTAGTTCAGGAAAAACTTATATCTAATTTTTTAAGATTTGTGTGTCTTTTTTTTATTATTATATTATTTATAATAATTATATTTTCAATAAATTCATTTTTATTTATTTATCTGTATTTTCTTCGAGCTCACGCGTTTTATTTATGTATATGTATAACTATTTTATTTGATTTTATTTAATTCTTTATATTATATAATGGTTTTTTGAAATTTTATCAAAAGGGTCTATTTTTCCTACTCGTTGGAATATATTGTCTAACTAATTTAATAAAGATTTTTTGTTCATATTCATCTAAATTATACGCTATAATAATAATTCTAAAAGTAAACAATAAGATTATTTAATACAACGACGAAGAACGGATCAATTGGTGTGTGATATATGTATATATATATATATATATGTATATACAATTTAATTGTTGTATCGTGTGAGTATTGCAATTGACAGGATTTTAAATTAATTATTTGATTAAAAAAGAAAAAAAGAAAAAAGAAGAGATATATAATTTTTCTACATTTAATCTATCTCTCTCTTTTTTTCTTTTTTTCTCTAAAAAAAAAAAAAAAATACTTTACACTTTTCTTTTCTTTTTTTTTTCCTAACGATTTAGAATAATTCTTTAGGTTGTGACCTGTTCGATGTATTATTATAGTTTAGATCGATGTTCTCATTTTTTTTAATCGAACATAACGAACTATTCTTTTAGATTTGAATCGGGGGGGCTGTGGGCAGGGCCGACGGGATCAATTAAATGTAATCGTTACTTTTGTTAATAAAAAAAAAAAGAAATTATCGTCTCATGGTCAGTCTTTCACTAGCATTGATATAAAATAAATATCGACAAATGTTGTTTAGAAATTAGTTTAACGATGAAAATGTTGCGTTATAAACGATCGGGATTAACGTTGAATTTCCAATCAAATTTGTATTAATAGTTGTCGTGGCAACGTCGTTAATTTCACAGGATTTATATTCCTTGTGTATAGCTGTTAGGAACCAGAAAGCTAATGCTAGAAACATGGTGCCCGATAGATCACCTAATGCAGTTAAATATGGTATCGCTGAATTGTCTGGATCTATTTTGTGCCTCCACATTGCATGTATTATTATGTGTGCTACGTAGAGCAACAACATTACCTGAAATAAATTTAGAAATTTTTGTTAAAATAATACCATTAGATGTATCATATATATATATATATATATAAATGATAAGTAAATACACTCACTTGTAAAACGGATACAACGATATAAGAAATTACAAAGTAAGCGTCCAATGTTGTACTCTGACATTTAATATAATCCGCTAGAAAAACGAATACCAATTGACCGGAAATTGCCATTCCGATTAATAACCTGGCAGTTTTGGCGTAAGGTGCTGCAAATCAAAAAAATGTTATATGTAATATTTTATAATTTGATTTGAAACGAACACATATCGATATAATATTAATGTTAGAATTATAATTTTGGTTTTATGTTTGTTTGTAAAAAGTACCTCCTTTGAAAAGTGCCGTCCACGGTGCTACCCATAATTTAGCGTGGGGAGGTAAAATTCCTAGAATAGAGGTTTGATGCAACATCGTTGAGATTCGCGAAGCTTGCACGGATACCAAATTACCGCCGATTCCATTGATAATTGGTTGGAATACTACGAATCCGGTAAATTTGTCGACTACTTCGTTCAAAATCAATCCACCAAGGCTAAAATGATTATTGACATTATTTATCAGTCACGTTGACGATGTTTGAATTCGTAGATAATCATTTCTTTTTTTCTTTTTTGTGATAGATCATTATTAATTAAATAAAGGAGTAATGCTTACCCACTGATGAACAGTGCAGACAAGACGGGTACCCAACCAGATGTTAAAACATTTCTCGTATATTTATTTTTCATAACCACCGCGATCCAAAATGGTAATAATAAAAAGTAACCGATTAATACGACATAGAGAATCCAAATTTGTTCCTGTTGTAATCTTAGGAAAAATGCGGATGCTATTCTTGATAGGACACTGATCGATACCACATCACCGACCGATGCTGCTAATGGTGTTGCTAGATTGTCCGGGTTCATCTTACATTTATGGGATATCATGATTACCGCAATCATCACGAAATCTGAAAACAAATCGTCGTTAGGTTATTTTATTTGAACAGTTTTATTCGGAATATTTTCATCTACCCCCATTCCCCCTTCCCTCCTTTCTATAACGTCACGGTTAATTCGTAAGTCGTACATTCCGTATTATTTAAATATTTGATAACAAAAAAAGGAAAAAAAGATTTGCATTTCTATACTTTTATTTCTTTTATCTCGTCATTAAATGAATTTTTAATTTATGATCGAAGTTAAATGCTCTTAACGCTTATGTCGGTAAACGTTATAAATTTAATATAATTATAGTTTTGTAATGAAAAATGATGACACACACACACACACGGTTATAGAGAGTTTATTGATACAACTGACGATCATTGTGATTATAAGTCAATGAAATAATGAAATATGAGGAATGTTACGTACCTAAAATAAAACAGGAACTTGTTGCCGTGCAAACACTCGACGCAGCCAATAGTAAAGCGTAATTCCATTTGAATGGCGAATCAAGATTGTTTTCATCGCCGTGCACAGCTTCTTGTATTGCACCAACGCTTATTGCAAAAATTGCTACCAAAACAGCAGCAACTATCGCTTGGATTTGTACAAGGGCGATATTGCCAATAATCATTTTCATTATTTCCCGTAATTTATGCATATTTCCTAAATTCGCTTGGGTACTCAATCGGGATGCCAAACACATGTCGAGATTTCCTTTTAATCCTAACAATGCAGGTACCAAGATCAACAGTTCGCCTACGGATTGGAATACTTCCCAGTGCTAAAATATACAATATTGTACTTTTTATTTGTATTTTCTTATTACGTTTGTCTGATCGTCCCAACAAAAAAAGTTTCTATTACGTAAATACGATTGATCGACAAATAAATATGAACACTCGACTCGACTCGACTCGGTGACCAATTAATGCATTATCGAATTAAAATTATTTTCAAAGTAATAATATAATGACAAATTGTGTGTATGCCATATTATATTTTATATGAATTATGATGAAATTTCATATAATTTCGTTATACACGTAATTATTTGAACAGAGAGATGATAATTGTTCGAATATTTTTAGATAATTAGAGTCAAATTTAGTTAATTCATTTTGTTTTTGATAGAATATATATATATATATATATATAGAATATACTTTAGATTAATAATAATAATAATAGTAATTACTTGAACTTGGTCTAAAACAAGACCAGCTCCTATGGTGCCACCTCCAGCGATGAAAAATGGTACAGAAATTTGCATGAGCGTGTTGTACCATTTTTCGGTCCTTTGTTTTCTTCCACCACCATTTCGAATTGGATCTTTAGAGTAATCAGGATCGGGGTCTGAATTAGCAACGGAAGAGATGGTCACTATGGAACATCCACTGGATAACGAACCACCACCATTACCACCACCTTCACCACCACTGCCACCATTTGCCATTGGCATATCCTTTTTGTTCGTTTGTCCATTAGGAACTTTTAGGCCGGCTAGATTCGACAAAATGATCAAAAGAAACGATTAATATTTTTCGAATTATTTCCTTTTTCCTCTTTCTTACTTTATTTTTGTGTTTGTGATATTACAATCTATTAATATTTATTTTTTTCCTAACTCTATCGAAATTCATTTCTAACGTTAAAGATTTGTTGTTGTACGTTCGAAAGTACATGAGATACTGTTCGATTTATGTATATTGGTACATACGAATCTTTGCTTTTATTACTAAATTCGTCATTGACATTATCATTCGAAAGCTTATTATTATTATTATTATTATTATTATTTATTTCTTTTCTTTTCTTTTTTTTTTGTTTCAAATGTGTTTTCGGTGCAACATATTATACGAAAAATTCACGCATACTGTTTAAAATTTTTTAACGAGAATACGATAACGCCAACAATGATAGCTTATCATTACTGTTTTTTTTATTTTATGTTTTTTTTTTTTTTTATTTTTTACTGTCGCGGATAAATATAGCACTCGAAATATTTTTATTGCTAGTAACAACGAAACAACAATAATTATTTATGACTTCGATTAGAAATGTTCTTTTTTTAACTTATTTTTCTTCTTTTCAAAAAAGAAACGAAATGTGAATTTTGTACTTACCTGCAACTTTTTTCAATACCACAGGTTCCGCTTTCATTTCAGCCGCGTTGAATGTCTTCTTCTTATCGGATTTGCCAATCTTCTCAAATTCCAACGTGTAATTGTCATTACCATTATTGGGTGACATCGTTACACGTGGAATAACGAAAGGTTGATCCATAATCCTAACTAATTCTGTACTTCTGCTTTCATTGCACTTCTCTAGATCGTTTATTTGATTATTGCTCATCAAGGATGTTTCAGTCTCCAAGACCGGCAAACCGACCATGCCTGCGTTTTGATTTACGTACATTTATTAACGAATGAATGAATTTTTTGGGATGAATATTGAAAATAAGTTGCGATCAAAGTTGCGAATCGCAAAGAAAATTCAAACTTTAGTTTATTCACTTCTCTTTTTTATTCCCGTTGGAAAAATGGAAAATTAACTTAAGTTCTTTTTGGATTTAACACAGTTACATTTCACAACAAGAAGAACAACAGCAACAACAACAAAAATGCACGTTTATAAACTGTTAGAATATTTCAATATTCAACATTACGATTTTGTTAATAATATTCGAACACACTTTGAAGACAAATTTTCTTGTAAAAATATTCGATCACCGAACTTCTTCCGAACATCCGAATCCTTCGAAAACCTTTTCGAAAATGAAACTACTCTCTCTCTCGTGCTCAACCTTGTCGTTTAAATACCTTCGAATAGATTCAATGCCAGCCAACTTTTATTTTCTAGCATTCCTAAGTTCTAAGAAAAAAATGTTTAGACTTTCTCTTTATTTTTTTTTCAAAACCCATTGTTACCGCTTCGATTCTTTTTCTTATTTGTCCTTTGAACCTATAGTTTTCCTCCCTCTACGTGATTTCCCTTTAATTTTAAGCACCTCCCCTATAATATAAGTTCTTCAACCTGCCACACGCGTCGTTGGTGTCATACAATTTTCTCTTTTTTACTTATTCATTCATTTTTATTTAAAACAATTCAAAGAAAATATGTTTGGAATTATTAATTGGGACTCGAACGCGATTAGGTATATCAAAAATTGAATATTGAAATAATCATTGTTTTAATAAGATGTTATTTTCATTATTTATCATTGAAACTTACCGAATTCGGTGCTGACGTATTGTAGGATGATAGTTCCTTATCCCAAAATCGCGAATTTCAGGATCAACCTGAGACAATTTAACGTCGGCTCTGCCCAGTTCCGTCAGCCTTAATCTAGAGTATCTAACGTGAGTAGAAGGTAAAAAAAAAGTCAAGAACATGTTAAGATATATCGCAATTCAATCTTTTCGAGATAAAGAAACACGGGAAACGTAGTTATACATTGAGCGATGTTAAAATATATCATTTATGTTAGAATATAAATCAAATTTGTTGTTTACTATAAATATATTTGTCTTTCCCTATTTTTTTTTCTTTTTATTTTGCCCGGTCAATTAAAAATTATTAATGACAAAAGATACGGCCGAAATATTTCGAAAAAAATTTGATTACCCAATGAATCGTAGTATTAAAAAAATAAAAATCGATATAAAAATGCTGATCGTGAAAGATCATCTTTCGATAAATTTAAATCCAATTATAGCATCACGTACACGTACACGCAAATAGACACGGACACACAGTTACATGTAAACATGTGTTCAAATATAAAACGTTAGACAGTAGTCGGTATTATTTCTTAAGACGGATATTAAAATTAAGCTTCGGTAATTGATAACGCGTTGTGCACGATAAGCAACACGATCGTTTGAATTTATTTTTCTTCATTTTTTTGTCCTTTTTTTCTCTCTCTCTCTCTCTCTCTCTCTCTCTATCTCTCTTTTTATTTTTCTTAATTTCAATGTCGTTGCACCGCGGTTTATAGTCGCGGTTTATTAAAATGGGGGGTTTACGAACACACGAAACAAAAAAAAAACGACGACGACGAAGATCTTATAAAATAATTAACGTTGGCGAAATATTATACGTCCTTCGAATCAGCATATCAGTCTAATCGCAACACGAGGAACTTTAATCTCGAGTTACATTTAATCTCATTGCACGTGGCGTTAACAAGAGGCTGACGTGCAAGCGCACGCGAATCCGCAAAAAAAAAAAAAAAGGGGGGAAAAAAAAGGAAGAAAATGTCTCGCGCGCACACACACACACACACACACAGCACGCACACCTGTAGATAGATCGTTTAAAAGATTAGAAAATTCGTTTAGAATAATTTACGAAGATGATTCTCATTTCGTTTGAACCGTGATGCAAATTAATTTTGCACCTAATCAATTGATTGATTGGCCGATATTTTTTGTTGCAAATTAATTTGATTTATTTCAGATAGATTTTTATGCGTCCATTGTTTATCGTGAACGAATGTTCTTTTTAATTTATTTTTTTTTTTTAATTTCCTTTTTTAGAGATAAAGAAGGGAACACAAAAGAGTTGTTGTTTTTTTTTATTTCTTTTTGTTTGTTTCACTTTTATCGAAAGTAAAAAACGAAAATAAAATATAAATGAATTATTATTTTTTTATCGGACATATATAAATGATTGCGCGAATCGAACTTTAGCATTTTACCATCCGGTTTTGATAATAATATTAGATTAATATCTCAACTAGAGTAAGAGAATCTCATTGGGAATGATTATTTAAGTAGGCAACTTCAATAATAATAAATCAGATTATCGATAGATCTCGAGAAAGAGTCACGAAACTGATAAGAATTTATTGATATCTATATAAGGAATTTCTTACGTGAGATTGATAGATAATAATTCTTCAAGTTGTTAAGCGAATGAAATTAAAAAGTGGAGAAAAATTCGTTTGAAAAAAAAATAGAGAAAAAAAACATGCAATGCAACATATTTAACATGTTTAAAAAAAAAAATAAAAAATAAAAACGCGCAATTTACTCGTCGTCGAAGGTAAAAAAAAAGAGAGAGAGAGAAAAACAAAACGCACGTTACATATTATAATAAACGTAAAAAGATAAGGGGGGAAAAGGAAAAAGACATTGGGCAGTTTCACTTACGTAATAATTACATATCGTTGAATTAGCGCCAGCGTGTCGATTTTTTTCGATGTTAGATCTATCGTGTCTTGATTACGATCAACAACGATGATCCACCTAACAACGGGTTGCTCGTGAAAATCACCTTTTAACGAAATTTCCAATAATCCGACGTAATGCAGCTTATTATTATGATTTAATTTAATGATAATCGAACAACTGTTATTTGTAAAAACTTTGACATGTAATAGAAACAAACAAATCCACGAATATTCCAGTTTTTATTGGAATTAGATAAAAACGAGACTGACTTTTGATTTTTAATTGAAGAGTTATCTTTGACTATATTTCTTCTTATTCTTATTTTTTATTATTTTTTTTTTCTTTTCTTTTCTTTTCTTTTTTCTAGTTGATGATGCAGCCAAGACTATGTGAACCGTGTTCCGCACGCGGTCGTGCTTGACTGATAAATGAACTGTTAAGCTTAGCTATACGGCGTCGTCGTTTACTTGTCTCTACTACATGACACGTATATACACACACACACATACATACGTTGAATTAAAACTCTGTCGTCACATCTTATGTTAGAGGAAAGCACGTGTGATACAATATTTTGACCGTCACGATCAAATCCCGGTTGTCTCTTTGAGTATATAGTATATATAGTGGTGGTAATAATAATTATATTTATTATTACTGTTATCAATGTTACTATCGTTAATAATCTCATTGTCAGTGGTGGTGGTGGTGGTGGTGGTATGGTGGTAGTGGTAGTGGGAAGAGGGTGGGATTTAAACAAATTCTAGATTCGTCTTTTATTTATAAGAGTACCCATTTTGTATTCACTTTCATTGCAGTGTTGTGATGTTAGCATTGCTATTGTTAAGTGTTGAGATGTCAGTATCGTTGGTGGACACTTGGTGCTTGCAATAAATAATAATTGAAATTATTTTTTAATCGAGATTTAGTTATTTAAAATCACACACAATATGTATTTATTATTATATTATAATAAATTTATTATATCGAACACATATATATATATTATAATATATATATATATATAT
>NW_014569742.1:208991-214282 GCF_001313835.1 Polistes canadensis | reverse complement strand
GTAGAAAATATTTTCTACGTTGTATAGTCGGTAAGAATTAAAACATGGAATGAAATTATCCCTACTTGGTTGCAACTTACTGTTCGTCATCTAACATAAGTCATTGTCATCGTCATTCTTCAATTTCCCTCTCCATTTAGAAACTCTCAAACTCCCCTCCCACCCCTTTCCCTCCCTTTTTATACTTTGTTAACATACATACTCTCTCATGCCCATTGACCCGTACTATTCCGCGTTCCGGGTCAAATGATCGACATTACACAAACTCATTTCTTTTCTTTTTGTTTCTTCTTTCTTCTTTTCTCTCTCTCTCTCTCTCTCTCAACCCTTATTCCTTCCCACCCTCCCCCACACTTCTCAAACTTCCTTGACTCTCGATGGAATCTTTTAAACGTTCGAAAGAGATACATACTTACAATCTTCTTCTACAACGTGACCTTCCAATTATTCACATATAGTAAATGTCTGTACGTGTATGCGTGTGACGATTTATAAACGATCTTATTTATTCTTTGCCAATTGCAGATCGATATTACAATTCGATCATGTTCTAGAAATAATATTGCATTTTAATTCAATGTATTTGTGTTGTGTATCTTTGAGAACGTACGAATATAAATAAATAAATAAATATAAATTATTATAATGAATTATTTGTATGTAGCAATATTAATTTTTATAAGACTGGATTAATGATTTTATAGAACGTGTATTTTTTAATTCTTTTTTTTGTTTTTTAGTAGAATAATCTGTCGCAAGTCAAATTTCGTTGAAAATTTATTATTTTCATATATACCAAATTTTCATGACTATACTTAAGATTTGTTTTCGTTTCTATTTCGGTTTCGTCATCGTTATATTATTATCAAATAATTATTAAAAGATTTGGATCTCTTTGTTTTGTATAAAAAAGGTAAATAGATGAAACTATGCAATAATGAATTCTTAGATTTTCTTAAGTGCTTACGTCTTATCGGATTTAATTCTAACGAATTGTAATATCTTTATGGGATTAAAGAAAGTATTAGTAGATAGATAATAATTTTGAAAATTTCAAACATTTACATGATAACGAAACATGTGTATTATCTTAATGTTCCATTGTCCGTGAGAAAAGAAATATTAAAAAGTAATATTTAAATAATGTTGAAAATATTCACTAATACACGTTTTCCTTGTCACACATTTGTGACCCTGTTGTAATAATTTAGTCGCGAGGTAGAATATTTTTGTAACTTCTTACCTTGTATTCTCTTTTTATCTTCTTTTAGAACAAGGAAATATAACTATAAATACTACGGGGATACGTTAGATCATTATAATATTAACGATAAGTATCGTTGAAAAATAACATAGAATGATATTTTGCGAAACGCGTATTTTGTGGATGAAAAACAATATACACTATAAAAAAATAAAAGAAAGAAAAAGGAAAAACCGAGAATACCTAATAACAATAATAATAATAATAATAATGTGACAATAACAATAATTATAAAAGTATTAAAAGAAGCGTGTATCATGAAATAAAAGAAATCATTAAAAATAGAAAAAGAAACGTGAGATATAAATCGATGACATTGAAATTCGAGTTCGTACGTAATAGAAGTACAGATGTGTGACGTATTATATACTAACACATAAGTATAGAAAAACGTGCATTTAATATTCACCTACGTATTGGTCACTATTACATATACTTACTTGAGAATTTTTCTCTTGGCGTTACATAAATAAATATATTCTTCAGATCTCGGTACTCGTGTTACTGCAATACATCGTCAGACAACTTTATTGGAGAATACGATTGGCATTCCATATCTGTGTGGATGTAAGTAAGTTAGTAAGTATGGTTGGTTGGATGGATGGATGGATGGATGGATGGGTTTGTTTGCGTGTATGTATATCGAAAGGAAGGTTGGGATTTACGCGTCTATCGTGACGTAAACATCGTCAATGGAAAAAGATAAGGGAATCCCGATTAAAAAAGCATTTACATTGATTTCACGTGCATTACAAATGATACCTTTCTTAAAAATAATGTTCATCTTTATCGCGATCATTTGTGCATACACCTTTTTTTATTATCTTTTTGAGTTTTTTTTTCTTCCTTTTCTCTTTTCTTTTTTTTTTTTTTCCATTTGACTTCAACATTTATAGACGATGAAAAAAGAAGAAGAATAAAAAAAAGAACAAATGAAATTGCGATTATTTTATATTATAGTTAACAAATTAAATTTGAAATTGAGAAAAAGAGAAGAAGAAGAACCAAGATAGAAATGCATCGACGTTGTTTATTTTCATAAGCAATCATCTTTTAAGAAACACGAAGAAGATAAATAATACTAATTGCTTTTGTCACGAAACTTCGTAATAAACAGTTTTAATCTAGAGTATTTTACAGAATCGTAAGTGAGTCGATTATCACTGATAACGGAGAATCTTTTTTTCATCTCTCTCTCTCTCTCTTTTTCTTTTTTTTTTCCTTTCGTTTTCTCTGTTATAGAAACAACGTTTATAAGTCTTGACGATAACGAATACGTTATAATATTGCTTACCAAGTTTTATAAATCCTTTTTTATAACTCGCAATATTATTATTATGATTTTATGTTTATTAATGAGATAATTATAAGTAACGTAATTTAATATAAATTAATCTTCCATTTTTCACAGGTTGCTTTTTCGAAAACTCTTTAAAAATCATTTTGAAAAGAAATTGTGTTTATATTAGATTAATTTTGGTTTGAGCACGAATTTATATTTGTAAAGATAATTGTTTAACGAATGTAAAGAGGGAACGGACCCTATTAATCTCGTAAAATGGAAACTGAAAAAGATAAGATTAACAAATATTATCTGAACAGCTCATGAAAATTTTCCAATACTTGGAAATCCATTGAAACGTAAACGTTTCAATATTTAAAAATACGAATAAATAGATTGGAATAATTTTCAAACATGATTATTAACGTTTTTCGGATAAAATCCAAAGATAAAAACTAAACCGACAATAGTGTAAATGATATCCGCGTTGTCGAGTCATTTATTTCTTCATAACAAATTAATCAGAACTATTAAAAGGTAATAAAGAATTGAGTCGAGGAAAATACATTTTCATTTCCTTTTATACAAAAATTAAATGAGAGAAGATTTAATCTTCAAGAAATTTCTCGTAAAAACATACAAATTAAGAACTGAGTAATCGTTCATTAACTGAAGATAAGAGACTAATTTTAAAAGGGATAAATTGTACAAAATTCTTTACGAAACATTTATGAAAGAGAACGAATAATTTAAAATTCAAGATTTATTTAGAATTCGAGTAAAGTCGAACAAATTTCTCTCTCTTGTGTGGTGTGAAATTTAATTAATAAATTAGTAAATTATTTGCATTGATTCAATTATTTAATACATTATTTTTCATTAATTTTTAATTATTAATATCTTAATAAAAATCAAACCTGATATTTTCAAATGATAGGATTCATTCACCAATCAAAAAATAAATCAATTTAATCTCGTTAATTAATCGATTCGAAATCGCAAGTAGATACTTTTGAATATTGATATTTTTTAACCGATAAACAGAAATTAGATCAACGATATCCGATAGAAATGTGTTATTAATAATAATCTTACGTACTTACCAATGTAAAGATTGATTTGTACCGTATAGATGTGGATTTATTGCAAATTTGTATTATTATTCCTTTTTTTTTCGGTGATAAAAAAGTTGTTTTTGTTTTTTAATTATAACATCAGGAAAAATGCCTAAGAATATATATTTATATGAAAATTATGCGATTGCATAATCGTTTGCGGATCAAGAAAATAAAAAGAGGAATCGTTCGGAGAATAAAGTAAAACGTGCATTTCTCAGTATTAGATTTTCTTTCCTGTATGAGTCAATAACGAATCTTCATGAGTATTATTAAAACTAATTAATAACAATTAATTACAAATACCTTATATAAAATAATATAATAATTGAATATAAGATGCACTTTGGGAATGACGATTTTTAATGAGAAAGGATCTGAGGTAATAATAATTAAAAGGAAATAAAAATAAAAAATTCAAGGACAACGTTTAATGATTAATTAGACAATATTTCCTTTTTGTTTATTATTTTTGCTTTTGGACGAGTCCAACTATTCTTGTCTAACAAATAAATATTTACGAACAATCAATTTCTATGCACTTACAATGTAATTTTGATTTTTTTTTTTTTCGAATATTTTGATTCTCATTTTTCTTCTTCACCCTACTCCTCTTCCTCATCCTCTTCCTCCTTCTCCTTTTTCTTCTCCTCTTTTTATTCCATCTTATTTTTTATCTTTTGTACCCTCGATCGCATACATATATATATAAAAAAAAAGACAATGTGTTACTTAAGAGATATAATGAAAAAAAGAAAAAACAAAAACAAAGAAGATTTAAAAATATCTATGCGAATAAGATGACAATGAAATGTAAAATTTAATGATAATTCGTAATTAGCGTAATTCTCGTTTCGTTTTTAGATTATTTTTAGTTTCGACGATCCTAAAATGCTAATAGGATTATCTCAAAAATATTTCTTACAGTATGAAGATAAAAATATCTATTCGTTTATATGTACTCTTTTGACACCAAATTATGTTACTCGTTTGACATTCTTCGTTTTTCTCTTTTTGTTTTTTTTTTGTTTTTTGTTGACACACACACATGGCAGATTTGTGCAAAAAAAATAAAAAACGAATAAATAATTAAAAGGAAAAATAAGAAATTATCAATTATATATTCGCGATTAAATATATACCACATTAATCTTTACACTCTTATATCAATTCGATATATACCTAATTAATTTAGAAAAATGATTCTTTAAGTTATTTTTTTACTTTATTTTTTGTTTATTCTTTTCTTTTTTTTTTTTTTTGCACAAATCAGCCAAACAAAAAATGCACGAAACGTGTCTGTAATTTCTTGTACTACATATTTTGATCTTACACACATATATCAATCTTAATTCTTTATATGTATATATATATATATATATATTTATATTTCATAGATATAATAATAATAATAATAATAAATAAATAATATAATTCGTAATATAAATAGGACAAATTAATATTCGATCTTTTCGTACAATATTATCGCTTTTCTTTTTATTTTATTTCATAATTTTTGATAATGTTCCACAAAACTTAAACGCTATTATATAATAATAAATATAAATTAGGATAAAATATATATATCATTATCATTTCTATGTTCGTATTTCATAAATGTTAGATGTGT
>NW_014569742.1:178807-207664 GCF_001313835.1 Polistes canadensis | reverse complement strand
ATATACGTAATACAATGTGAAGTATATATATATATATACTTCACATTGTATTACGTATATCCTTAGAAATATTTTTTAATCGTATTTCATAAATTTCTTTAAAATCATAAACGCAAATTTTTACGTTTATGCATTAATTTTTCATATGATAGAGACTTACGTTATACACACACATACTTAGGAAATATACAGATTCGTATATATATATATTATTTTTTTGTTCGTTTGTTTGTTTGTTTTTCTTGAATGTGTGTACAAGTTAAGTAGGATATACACTTGGTCCAGTTTATTTTAGAGCAATTTTTTTTCTCTCTCTCTCTTTCTCATTCTCTTCCTTTTTTGTTAACTTTTTTATTTTCTTGTAATTAATTAGATAATAATACATTCCACCTGATATCAAAGAAGATCGGTAAAGCTTCAACTAAGGAACTATATAGCGTTTATTTAATTTATAATAGGAACTTAATGAATATTCGCTATGCGATTTGTGCGTATCAACGAGCTGTTGGAACTTACTATGATACCAATTTTATTATGTTACTAATAGGATATTATTCGTTATTCATACTATGTTGTTTTATTTCTTTTTTTCTTTTTCTTTTTTTCCTGTATTGCATAAGACGGGCTAGTTCGCATAACAATTATATTTCCTAGTCTGTTGTTATTGTCATATGCTTTTCTATATATGTATATAATATATATATATATATTATATTTATATACATATATGTATGTATATATGTATAACGTAGAAGGTGAAATTACGTAAAACGTGTTACACGTTTTAAGAATATAAAAGTTATATAATTATCACGTAATTGCACGTGCGTACGTAGATTACACCTGTTGTGTATGTGTACAATATGTATGTATATATATGGTATGCATGTACGTATGCGTGCAAATTTGTTTGAAAAAATATAACACGTGCACACAACAATGGAAATCATTATCGTTTATGAATATCAAAAGCGTTATTACTTTATCTTGTTATCTTTAACTATTTCATGAATTACTTGTTTTTTTTTCTTTCTTTCTTTTTTTTTTTTTTTATTTCACGACAGACAATCAAACAAAATTATTATTATACGATTATTCTCTCTTTGGGGTATTTTACTTCAATTATTTTTTTTATTTTTTATAACGACTTTAAATTTATTTCCAAATTTAATAGTATACTCTTTTTTCCGTGTTATTACTTTTTTTTTCTTTCAGAACAATTAATCCAAAATCTTGTTTAATAAGCGTAATTTAAGATTTACTCGTTACTAGACAGTGTGTCAACAGTTCGAACAAAATCATCTAACGAAAATTATTATTATTATTTCCTATATTATTTCTCCAATGTAATGAATAAATTTCCATTTTAGAAAAATTAAACGAAGAGAAAATAATAATAATTCAACAATCAGAGAGTCGGAAAAAACCGCGTTATTTCGCAACAAAACCTATTAAATTAAATTCTATTCTTCGATCACGAACAACGTTGTTGTTACTCATCGCCGTTGCTAGCTGATTATGACGTGAAAATAAATAAAAAAAAGAAAAAAAAAAACATGAAAAGAAAAGAGAGGAAAAAAAAGAAAGTAGACAAAAGAAATAAACGGGGTGAAATAGGAAAAATTAGAAAAGTAAAGGAAAGAAGAAAGGCACAAGCAAAAAGGGGTGGTGATGGTGATGGTGATGGTTGGTGTTCGAGTAAATCCGTTGGCCGTTCATTCGTTCCTTCGTGATCCAGCTTAACAATGGTAATGGTAATTCCCTACGTTTTTTCCAACATTCAACCCTAAAGTTTCCATGATTTCGTTGTTTGTCGTTTTACAAACTCTTTCTTTTTTTCTTTTCTTTTTTTCTTTCTTTCTTTCTTTTTTTTTCCTTGTCAACGATATATATCCTCCAGATCGGTAATACGCGTATAACTATTTCTCTCTCTTTCTGTCTCATTCTATTTCCCATCTGTCGTGTCCGAGGGGTTGCTTAGGTGGCACAAGGTGGACGAGTATTGGGGTGAAGTGGGGAGGAGGGGGGGGTGAACAGGAGGAGTAGGTATTGTCGTACAATATAACGGAACTAAGCTTATGCTATTTCGAAAGGGGGGAGGAGAAAATCTCGCTGAAATCTTATAAAAGATTTCCAAAATATTGTGTAAATCCACGTATCATACGTGTGTATACGCTTACGCGTTGCTGTTAATAGTGGTGGTAGTATATATGTGTGTACGTGTTTGCGTTCGTACCCGTACATACGTACGTTCGTTCATTTTAGGATGATGGGGCGAGGAGGCCTCATCCGATGAAAAGTTTTTGGGGTGAAATACGTAAAAATTATCGTCGCAGTCGCGCACGCGTGTATACGTGTGTGCCCCGATATACATGGAAAATGATGCCGGCTGTTGCGAAAGAATTTGCGCGGAATTCACGCGTGTTAAATAAATAAAGGGTTGCCTCTCCGCCTTTTATTATGCGATCCTCTCTCTCTCTCACTCTTTTTTTTCTACCTTTTTTTCTTTTTTTATTTGCCTTTTTTTTGCGGACTCTTTATCAAAGGGGTATCCAAAAAGTTCAGAAATACGAGGATTCTTTTTTTTTTCGTCGGGGTGTAAGGGTATAAGTGTAGGGGGGAAGGGGCGGCCCTTACGCGCTTTCTACCCTTTTCTTCTTTTCCTCCTTTTTTTTTTTCTCTCTCTCTGTCTCTCTCTTTTCGTTATATTTTCGTTTCTTTCTTTTTCACACTTTCCAGAATCGTGGATAATTTTTTTTTTCTTTTACCCCGTTCGTTCGACTGTAAAAAAAATCCTCCGCTCTCCTTTTCTCGTTTCATTTTTTTTTTCTTCCCCTCCTTTTTTTTTTACAACCTCGAAAGGGTTCCCCCCTCCCTCCCTCCCTCATCTCGTTTTCATCCCCCTTTCGCTGTTTTTTGCTTCTTCTTCTTTTTTTTTTTTTTTTCGCCGTAATCACGAGAACGACAATCCTCCCGATTTTTTGTTCCGTTTTTTTCCGTTTTTTATTTTCCTGTTTCTTTTTTTTTTTTTTTTCTCGTTTGACTCGCGCCAGGAATCACGAAACTCGAGTCCGTCAGATAAATCATCGGAATGAAAGATGGAAAGATATAGGTAACGATTATGGCAATCGATCCGTGTTATATGGTCATTCGTTTATTCTGTCGCGCGTGCATTTTTTTTTTTTTTCATCCTCGCGTGTTTTTCTTGTCCTCTTCTTCTTTTCTTTGACATTTTAAATTGCAAAAAAAATATATATATATATATATATATATATATGTATAGTCACAGGCACGTGTTTGCGAATCGATCGTATGTATGACATTGATTTTATACGGATGACATTTAATTTCTCGTTAGGTAACAACGTCATCGATGATTTTTCCAATGCACCCACCCAATCGGTTAACATTTTTAGAACGAAGTTTAAAAGATACAACTTTTCGTTCGAAGTTTAAAAGAAAATATTAACGCGAATAATTTTAATATCGATTACTCAAATTATTTTCTTTTCTTCTTCTTCTTTTTTTTTTTTTCTTTTTTTCTATTTTAGACCCATGTTCATTCCATTTTCCTTTATCTTTCGTAAGAGAAACTATCGAAGTTATTACGGCAGCTCGACGAAATTTCCAAGTTCTCCCGAGACGATGAAGTGGATCGGAAGGGGGTGGCTGGAAAACAGGGGGTGAAAAGAAAGAAAGAAAGAAAGAAACAGAGAGAGAGAGAGAGAGAGAGAGAGAGAGAGGAGTATAGAAGAAAAAGAAAACGAGCTTGCCAAGTGAGAGTTAGTGAAAGTGAGTTTGTGTGTACATGTGTGTATATATGTGTGAGGGAGAGAGAGAGAGAGAGAGAAAGAAAGAGAAAGAGGCTTTGATAATTGCAATCCACTTTCTCGTGAGGGGTTGGGTAGGTATAAGCAGAACAACCCCGTGCTTGTGGGGTGGTTGATGAGTAGGGGAAACAGGGTGGACCGGGAACTAAGGAGGAGTAGTAGTCCCGTTCGGTTCGATACCTTTCTTAAATTTACCACGAACTTCTCGGACTCCGAACCACCTTATTCTATCCTTCTTTCAACCTCCCTCCCCCCTCACCTACCCCCGCTCTTTTCCCTTTTCTCCTCCCGTCGAGCTCTTTAAATAAATGACGAGGAAATAGGAGTGGTGTTCTTTCTCGTTGCCATTATATCTTCGAGAAATTAAGATTTTATATATATATATGTGTACAAAAAAAAGAAAAGACGGATGGATAATAATTATTTGTAATTTAATTACGTTTGCATTGTGTAATGTAATTTTTTTTAATAAATAACAATTAGTATTAATTTCAAAAGTCGAATAGTGTTTGGCTGTACTTGTGTTTTTTTTCTTCCCTTCTCTCAAGTATCTATTTTATTTCATATCCGCGAACTTTATTTATTTATTTATTTTTATTCTTTTTCATTTTAATATTTTATAAAATAATAAAATTATTGTGGGGGAGAAACATTTCTGCAAACGTGCATATAACACATAAGCCTACGTCTTTTATTTTTTCTTGTTCCCTTCCCTCGGATATTCAAGATCGATACCTACAACTATTGATATTAAATAATATTCTTGTAAATACAAAACAAAGATTGCGCGTTATAGAGAGGGTCCGATGTAATATATTTAAGATATCTCTCTCTCTCTCTCTCTCTCTCTCTTTATTTTTTATTCTTTCTTATTGTTTTATATAAGAATATCTAACATTCACTCGTGTATTAGTTTCACTTAAGGATAGAGATACACTAAAGCACATGATTGTATTTTTCATCTAACTAAAGTTTCTCATCGAAACCCTAAGAGCTGCTTACACCATATAGGGGAGGTAGGTAGGTAGATAGAGAGGGAGGGAGGGAGGGAGGAAGGGTAGTTTTTCCGAGCGAATATCATCGATAGAATCCTTAATGAAAAATTGCTGGTCTTTTGTCCATCGTGGAAATCCGTCTTTCGTATCTATCCCCCCGCCACCCCCACCCCTCTTCATTTGATACCACCCCTTCTTCTCTTTTTCTTTTTCTCTCTCTCTTTCTCTCTCTCTAAACCACCTTACCACCCCACGTACCAAAATTCTCCTCCAGCAACTCGCTAATACACGTCTCTCCCCCGTTTTTCGGATTTTTCTATCTTCCTTTCTCTCTCTCTCTCTCTTGGAAACCACAAGATATTATTGATTTTTATACATATCGCTCTCAGAAGTGTACTCTCTCTCTCTCTCTTTCTCTTACTCGATGTGTTGGTGTGGGGTAGGGGGTAGTTGTGGGGGTGATGGTCTTGGTAGTGGACGGTTAAGTTTTTCTTTCTTAGTGTGTACGAGTATCCGTGTGTTTGCGTATCTGAGTAGTAGGGAGGAGGGTTGGGTGGGTGGTTGGGGGTGAGGGGGACCTAGCTGTGTCATTTACTCATTGGTCGTTGGTTCGAGAAGGACGTGGAATCGCCAGTGCCTTCCGCCTTCTTCCCTTTTTCAAACCAAAGACCCCGACTGTTCTCTCTCTTTCTCTCTCTCGTTCTCTCTCTCGTTCTCTCTCTCTCGTTCTCTCTTTGGCTATCAAGCAAAAGGAAAAACTTCAATATAACGCGCAAGCGCGTTTTATACTACTTATTCTTCTTCTTCTTTTTCTTTTTCTTTTTCTTCTTTATTTTTCTTTTTCTTCTGTGCGAATACACACGCCTACACTTTTATTTCCTCTTTTATTCGTTTCTTTTATTTTATTTCTTGATTTTCTTTTTGAAGAACAATCTTTTGTCGCCGTTTTTGGTTAACTGTCTGTCTGTCTGTCCGTCCTGTCAGTCAGTCATTCTTTTAGACGACAACAAATTTTCCCACCCCCTCCTCAATCCCACTTTCGTCTATAACTTTATTCCTTTTCTCTGATTTCTATTTTATTATTTTATTATCTTCTTTTCTTATTTTTTGTTTTCTTTTTTCTTCTTTCTATTTGTCTATCTTACTGGTCAAAAGAAACATTTCCTTTTTCGTTCTTTTTTTGTTAATTCAATAGAAATCATTGTGCCAATGAAAAATGTATTTGTAATTTAACGCGTCAACGTAATTCATTCGAAATATTTTAATCGTGTGTTTATTTTCTCATATATTTTTTCCATTCATTCCAATGGATATTTGATCACATCGTTGAAAAAACTTCGTTCATTCTTTTCTCAAATTATTTGGAATATTTGATCATTTTGACATATAATATTGAAATATATTAATTAAACAATAATTAATTAATAACGTAAGGATCGATATTAATAATAGAAATAAAATGATTGCAATGTTAATAACATTTCCATGAACGAACAACGTATCTCGTGATACGATTGATACTAATTGTTTTAAACTTGGCCATAACTTCGATATGGTTTAAAGTACATCCTTGTCAAAGTAAATATACGTTTATCGATAAAGAGACCTTTTAACGAAGGGAGTAAAGTGAAAATTTGCATGGTAATACGTTGAGTTAGACGTGTTAGGTGGGCAGCATAACTTGAAATGTGATTAGAACGAACGTTAGTTTCTAATATACATTCACACGCGTATTATATTATATACTCGGAGAAATTTCAATTAAAATACACAAACGTACGTGGTGTCGAAAGTTAAATTCACGGTAATGAACACAATTCAGTGAATAGTAAGTAAGTAAGTAAGTAATGTATGTATAAGTATGTGCAAGTACGTGGATACACATACACGCACATATCAACGTGTGCGTACGAGTGTGAAATTGACGGAATGTAAGCTCGTTAAATAAAATTACATTGCGTTTTAGATCGTTATTGGTGAAAACAAACATACACACACAGTGTGTAACAGGTGACTTATTTGTCTATTCAATTGGAATTCTCATTTGTCCAATGGTTACAAACTTTTCAACTCCTCGACCCTACTAGTTGACAAAGCAGTCAACCCTTAGAATCCAACGAGACACCCTTTTTTAAAACGTCAAATCGATCCTTTGGTAAACCCTCAGGGCATGTTCATACCATACATACATACATACATACATGCATGAAAAGAATTCAATTGTGTAATACGATATTTTTAGGTGTTAACTTTGGGTAACATAAAAAAAGATGTTTGAGTGTTTGATCGGTGAAAGCAAGTAACATAAGTGACAGTTAAAATAAACTTCAAGAATATAATCAAATTAATATTAATTAGAAAAAGGAAAATAATTAATGTATAGATTGGTGGGTTGAAAAGTTTTGAGTCCTCGATAAACAAATGATAGTTACTTTTCTCTTTTATATATATATATAATAATAAAATTTTTGATCGAGAAAATAAAATTGTTTTCTACCCAACCACGTGAGGATACAAAATGTTAAAGAAAAATAATAAAGCGTGGTAAAAATTAAATGAAAGAAATTAGATTTTTATTCTTTTGTCATCGTCTTTTCACAAAAATTTGTTGCGTGCATATAAATAAATAAATGAATAAATAAATAAACAAATAAATAAATAAATAATAATAATAATGATTAAAAAAAAAGAAAAATGAACAAAGCAGTGAATATTATTTATATACAAATAAGAAAATGATAATGAATGAAAATACATAAATATCAAAATAAATTTGTGCGAATAATTATTAATCGTTACTTTAAAAGAGACAATCTGTCGATTGTGTTGTTCTTTTTTCTTTTTCTTTTCTTTTTTTGGTTTGGTTTGACTAGATCAGGCATAGGAATTGTAAATCGTCTCCAAAATGACTAGATGTGTTAATCGAATCTTCTAATTCTCGCGAAATACTTCATCTCGTAATTTCTTTTCCTTCCTTTTCGTTTTCTTTCTTTTTTCCTTTACACTAATGTTAATATTAAACGTTAAATATTAATAATAATAATGGTAATAATAGTATGATACAGATCGTGTACACATAATAGTATTATAATAATAATAATAATAATAATAATAATATAATCATTCTTTCGCAAAAATTTATACCTTAAATAATAAATAGACTTACTTAGATTATTAGAAATTTTGTAAATTATTTACGTGTATATATATATATCATATATTATATATTATATTATATATATATATTATCCATGATTTCTCACAATATATCGTTTTAGTATCGTTATTTTTTTTTTCTTCATTAGTTAATTTTGTTATCATTTTTATCTTCGAATTAAGGATAAAATTTGATTTTTCGCTCAATTACATTAGTGAAGGCAATGGACTTAATAAGAATATAATAATCGGGCTAATAGAATAAATCCTTTTATTTTTTCCACTAATTGATGTTCTTCTAGTCCGTCGTGATATTATAATTTCGTCAATATTTTTATTAATTTATTCTCAAGTCTATCTTAATTTAAAAAAAAGTAAAAAAGAGTAATTTAATTAAACGATCTTTCTTCACATGTTTTTTTTTTTACATTCTCTCATATATCTTCTATTTTTTTCTTTTCATTTCAATTTATACAAAACGCACACACACACGCATAATATATAAACATTTAATTAATACGAATTATCCATCTTTTTTTCGTAATTTTGAAATTTTTCTTTTTACTCTTTGCGTAAATATTTATATCTTATATATATATATTTTTTAATCATTGTTAAAAAGAAAAAAAAACCAAAAAATTTGTACGAATGAATATAAGATTATTTAAAATCGACTGAGATAAATCATTGGAGAATATCACGACGACGAGTTAGGGAAAGATTATACCCGATTAATAATAATAATAATAATAAAAATGTCGAGCTTGTGTGAGAGTCGTAGTTGCAATTAAACGATGCCGACCCTTCTCGACACCCTCCTCTCCTTCTCTCTCTCTCTCTTTCTCTTTCTTTTTCTTATTCTCTCTTTGATGCACGGCCCATTAAATGCACAATACGCATATTTCCATGGGATGCAATTAAGAGGGTGCCCATTTACATGGACGCGTGCATTTTGCATTTTATCCTATAGAAAAAAAGAAAAGGGAAAAAAAAATAGGGGAACAGAGAGAGAGAGAGAGAGAGAGAGAGAGAGAGAGATAGAAGAGGATAGGAAATAGAAATAGAAGGTTGGGGCGAGAAAAATGGACAAAAAGAGTACTAGGGATTCCTCTCCTCTCCTCTCCTCTCCTCTCATTCTCCTCCACCTCTTCCTTCTTCTCTTCACCCTCGTTTAGATCATTTCTCTTGGACTTTTTCCAGAAAAATCCCTCGTCAAGGTCGCGACCTTTTACACACCGGACCGACCTTCCCACAAAAGGGTCTTCTACCAGATGCGAATTCGTATGAATCTACGACCCAAAATATGGGACTTTGTAAATTTTCTTTCTTTTTTTTCTCTCTCTCTTTCACTCTGTCGTTTAATGCACCTCAAAAATTCCATTTTTCTCAACACGCTTCCTGTATTTCTTTCCCTTTTCTTTTTTCCGTTCCCTTTTCATATTTTCTTTCTCTCTCTTTCTCTTTCTCTTGATTTCTTTTTCTCTATTTCAATGGGTTTTCGTATTGGCCGATGGTTTTTCCTCCAATCCCCGAAAATATAATATGTTAATGTACGCGTGCACGCACGCATACTAATTCACATGGTAAATTTAGTGAATATTGAAAGCATTGGGAATATTCTGTTTAATGACCCAGGCATTCAAATCTCCAGCTGTTCTCTATATCTTTATGACTTTTCTCGGTTGCAGTTCAATAGGAATATCAATGATCTCATTTATATACCAGATATATCATTTTAATAAACACTCGTGTTCACTAGTATGTGTGTATGTGTACAAAATGTCTGATTAATTCGCGTATAGAAACAAATAATATAGAATTTTAAATAAATTAAATTTTCATCGTGAATAATTTAGAAAGAAATCAAATTGTCATTAGATATATTTGTATATTTTAATATATGAATATAATTAAAAATTATTAGTAAAGAGAGATGATAGAATAAAAATAAATATGACAAGCATGGGATAAATGTTAGAGTTTTGAAAGTTTTATGTAGGCGTAGGATCGAAAAGCGGAAATGCATGATGCATGTTTGTTCATCGAAGGGACAGGGAAGGTAAAACGTATAAAGACCGGTGCAAGAAACGTATTTCGAAACGTAAACCTAAGGTAAGGTTAGACAGAACAACACGATTGTTTGTGTGTGTGTGTGTGTTAGCTAGGCTGTTTCTCTACTTTCCTGTGCTGTGGCCGATTATCGTGTGGTCACTTCGAAAGAGAACAGCTGTCCCTTAGAACCTTTCGATCGAACAGTATAAAACCTCGTTGCTCTCGTCCTCGTTATAATACTAACAGGAAAAAACAAAAATTCGAAAAACTTTACCTCGTAATATCTGATTGTACAAAATTAAACGAATTATTTCTCATCGAATTATATTTTATTTTAATTATTTTTGATCAATAGGTTTAACGTATTGTTTTACGTTACTTTGTTCCTGTTGCGTGTATTTTTTTTCTTCTTGTTGTTTATTTTTTACTATTTCTTTTTATCAGACAAAATGTTCTATTCTCAATTGTTAACGTGATGAATATTTCCATAATTTTCTTTCTCTCGTATATCATATATTCCTTTTATTCGGAAAAATGTTATTTTAAAGTGTTAATGCGTTTCGAAGAATGAAGAAAAATCGGCCAATAGGAGAATAAAGTTTTCTATCGTTTGTTTGAAGATTTAGAAATTTAGACATTTTATTATATTATTTTTCTTTTCCGTTTTTTTTTAGCATCGTCACAATGTTATAATAATACATAAGAATTATTGTATCACGGTGCATAAATGATAAAGAATTTTTTCCTCCAAATTTTTCTTTCCATCAATTTCTTTTTTTCTTTTTTTTTTTTCTTGTTTTTCTTTCTTTCTTCGTTTTTCAATTTATTTTCTCAAGCGCAACAAGGCACCAGTTTGTAAAAAGAAAAAATTTATTTCTTATAAATCGAATCAAAAGTTTCCTTTTCATTCTTTCATTTTATAATTTATTTTCTTTTTTTTTTTCCTCTTTTTAAATATCGTATATTATTATAATCATTTAAAGAATGGTTTAGAGAAATTTCTTTGGTATTTAAAAGACTAGAAGAAGACTATGGTAAAGGGCCATGGGATTTACAAAATTTCTCTATTTTACCCCATGCAGAGAGTTTTTTTTCGGTAAACTTTTATGGGATTCATCAAATTGGCTTGACTTTCCTTTTTTTTTTTTTAACTATCTTCCCTTTCTCTCTCTCTCTCTTTTATTTTTTGTTTTATTTTACATATACGCGTGACGTCATGAGAGATTATGCCAAAAAGATTTGAACATGATGATTACGCGTGCAGTGTAAGAAAATTCTTATAATATCGCGCTATAATATTTATTTAAAAGTATTATCATTCTTTTAATCTTTCTCAAAATTACTTTATTTATTTATTTATTTATTTATTTAATTCTATAATGCGAGATGCGATTGGCTGTGTATACGATTGTACTTTTTGTTTCGGGTTATACTGCGTCCGCCCTGAGTTTTTTTTCTTGGCCGTCATTTTTTCTTCTTCTTCTTCTTATATATTTTTTTTTTCTTTTTATACTTTTCTACATATCCTTTCTTTCTAATCATCGATATTTAATTATTCGTTAATCGTGCTCGTACAATTATTCTTTTCTTTTATAAATCAACAAAATTCTCGTACATTTTGTTATATCTTATCTTTTTTGTCGTGTTTTAATTATAGTTATTGTTGTTATTGAATATTGTAGTCCCATTTTTATTTTACGTTTGGTTGTATTATAAAAATTGTCTTTCATTATCTTTCGTTCTTAGTTTAGTTTGTTTTTTTCTTCGTTTTTTTACGAAAAATCTACGTGTATAGTATAATATAAATACTTCATTTAATTATTTCATACTTTCTTTCTTTCTCTTTCCCCAACTTCCCTAATCATTCCACCCCGTACCTCCCCTATTTCCCTACCACCCCAATCTCAATTTTATTTCTTATCGTTAAACAATCTCTCTTTGCTCTTGCAGATATATTAATTGATTATTTATAATATATAAAATATTGACTAGGAAAAATCGCTAAAGTAAATGACGATAAACGTCGAGACAATATTTCAAATACCAAAATTCGATCGTTCTCAATCGAATTTATTATTTATCTTTACCATTGTTTATCCCACAACGTATCGTTTCTTTTTTTTAATTGTTTTTTTTTATTATTTAATTATTCGTAAGAGAATAATAATTAATGTGGCGCCTTGAACAAAACATGTGCATCGTGCACATGGCGGTCAACTTGTCAATTAATTAAATTAATTAAAATAGAAGAAAAAAGAAACATATCTCGTATTTTTATTCGACAGTATGTAAAATAAAAAATGAAAAATAAAAGCGTAAGTAAGTGTACATGTATATACATATGTATATATTATACGATAAATAATTTATGTAAAAAGAAATATTTTTGAATAATAATTCGCGTGTTACTTAACGCTTTCTTTTCATTTTATTTCACGTTTCTTATTATTTTTTATTATTTTCAATAGTCTCTTTTTTTTTCTTCTTTTTTCTCACTTATTTCTTTTTTAAATAGTTATTAATCATTATTTTTTGTTTCTTTGGAGGCCCGTCGCATTGAAAATAGGAACTTTGTCGATCACCCGTTGATTTTTTTTTTCGTTTATAATAATCGTAATAAGTATTATTTACAATATAACAACGTGGCTTTTAAACGCGAAAGATAATTCTTCTTTTGTTTCTGTCTTTTTTTCTTTTTCTTTTGCTTTTTTATTTTGTGTCTCTCTTTCAAATTTATTCATTCGTATTTATTTTCGCGATAAAAAAATTTGCGGTCAAGGATTAATAATAATAATAATAATAATAATAATAATAATAATAATAATAATGATGATGATGATGATCATGATAATAATAATAAAATGAACTCTCGCGTGTGTGTCGTGTGGTTAATAAACAAGAAATTATTTTTTAAATGACTTAAATGAGTATACAAAGTGTCTGAACAAATGGTTTTTTTTCTCGATTTTACTTTTTTTACTTTTCTTGTTTTTTGTTAATATTTTCTTTTCTTTCATTTCCATTTTCATAGAATAAAATACGCCGGATTGTTATAAAAACCTCAGAGACATTTTTATGTATATAATGAACGATGATAATAAGAATTTAGCGAGATCATTGTTGTTTGATTCGTTAGACACGTCTTCATTAATTTTTTTCACCCACTCCCCCTCCTTCTATCGAATCATCGCAGATTATCCCACGAGAAATCGAATTATAAATAAAACAGAAGAAAAAGAAAAAAAAAACAAAAGAAGATTATGAGTCGTGTGTATTTAAAACGAATAGAAGAAAAATATAAAAAAAAAAAATAAACTAATAAAACGTAGATGACGTAATACATGAATAATAATAATAATAATGTCATAAAAGGCAGATCAGAGCTATTATTATAAAGTATTGCAATATAAAAAATTTTTGACATATTAAATGTCTGTCTTACTTGTTATTATTATTATTAGTAGTAGTAGTAGAAGTAGAAGTAGTAGTAGTAGTAGTAGTAGTAGTAGCAAATAGTAGTTGTAATAAATAGGAACCGATACCACGTGCTTTCAGATCGCATAGACGCAGATATTTCAAATATTTGCATCATATTTTTCTTCCTATTTCACGTTATAGATCGAGGAAAGAAAAAAATGTCGCGTTATAAATAGGAAGTAAAAAATTTGTCTTTTTGTAAATTTTCTTGTCAATTTGTTGTCCTTAAAATATCTTAATTTTTCTTTTTTCTTTCTTTCTTTCTTTCTTTTATGTTTTTTAAGCAGGCGTCAGAGTGAAGGATGCGGTAAGCGCACTGCTAATTCGTGATTTAACAGGTAAATAAACGAGAGCCGGTGTAAATCGTTTTTCCGAATTGGAATCGTCACTGTTAACCGATGAGGGATCCTGTTGTTCATCGATCAGGAATGGTTGCATTATCGTTTTCTCAATATTTACATTAGCATCTTGAGGCATGGCATAACAAGCTGGTACTTTGTGTCTGTTGGCAATATCCTTTAAGGTTTTACTAAGTTCAGCTATTACGCTGTCAGTTGGATCACCGATAGCCGTGTGATCCTTTTTAACGTGCCTTCTAATCCTGTTTACATTGGTCGTTGCATAACCGCACTGAGCGCATTTGAAAGTTCCGTGCGGGGTTACTTGGACTGGGTTGTTGTCCTCTTGAACTTTCGGATTTATCATTTGTTGTTGTTCCGATTGGATTTGCGTTGGTTGATTGATTTGCGTTTGATTGATTACACTATTGTCCTCTTTAGTTTCTATTTCCAATTTGGTATCTTTCGAATCTAAATGTATACCAAGCTTTTCTTGATCAACATTCGGTGTTTGAAGTATCGGTGGTGTTTGAAATTGCGTCAGCAATGCTGAAAATTGATGTCTCGTTAACAAATGTTGATGCAATTGTTCGGGCTGATGAAATCTTTGCGAACATATCGGACATTGAAGTGTATTACTCTCGGTCTCGATATTTTCCTGCGTATTAACGTGAGATCTTTCGTGTAGAAATAAAAATGGTAATACGGTTGTGGAAAAATTGCAATAGGAACAACGATAACTTTTCAATTGTTGATCGTCCGAAGAAGAACCCAATAAATTCGACAACACTTGATTTCCCAAGCCCGTTAAATCGGTCGGTTTGTTTTGTTGACTCAATTCAAAACCATTTGGTATTTTCAAATTGGATAATTGTGCGCTTGATTTCGACGAATTACCAGCAGCAGCAGCAGCAGCAGCAGCAGCAGTAGCCGACCGATTGTTGCTTTTCGACGTTGACGTTTGATTTTGTTGTTCCATCTCGCGCCACTTGTCAATACCATTTTTTCCATGATCGTTTAAAAGATGTGCTTTAAGCCATTTTATACTGCGAAACCTTCTACTGCAAAACGGACAAACTTCGGTAAAATATGTAAAATAACGATGACTAAGATCACCCAATTGTTCCGGTTTCAATGCAGCATCCTCGGAACTGGATGCATCGAACGATTCCTGTTTAGCCGAGGAGGAAGATGAAGTATTTTCGTTGACTATTCCATGACTGTTGTGTTTATGTACTCTTAAGAAATATTTACTGCACAATTCCTTGTTACAAATGTTACATATTACGCCACCTATTTGCGCGCCGTTTTCTATCTGAATTCCGTGCATCTTTTGCATATGCGTTTTCATAAAATACTTGTTACACAATTCTTTATTGCAAATAACGCAGTAACTCGAAGTAGGTGTCATAGACGCAATCTTTTTATCCGATTGCGTTTGATTGTTACTGTTGGGTGTAGTCGGATTGGTCGTCGAATTAATTATCGAACTAGAACTCGTAGTCGTAGGTACTTGTAACAAAGGATTTGGCAGAGTAGCTTGATGTTCCTCGACGATATGCTTTTTCAAAGCTTCCTGATTAACATAATCCTTCTCGCACAACGTACAAAATGCCGTTACGTTGGTATTACTCGGTGATTTTTCTTGACCAGGTGAAAGGGGATTATCCGAGACGTTACCGTGTTCGGTAGCCATGTGAATTCTTAATGCGGATCTCGATTCGCATTCTTTTCCACAAATGTTACAGGATTGTAACACCTTACCGATAACCGATTGATCCAAGCCATTCAATTGTAAGATCATCGTTTGAAGTTTTTGAAGATCTTCGGAAATGGAATCCGTGCGTTGATCCTGCGACGTGTCCTGATCGAATTCTTGCCTGGGCGAGTGTTCTTCACCGTTATTCTCGTGCATTTTCCTGCAATGTGCTTGATAAAGTCCGATAGTTTGGAATCTTATTCCGCAAGGTTTACACTCGTAATCGTCGTTGGTACGATCGTTCGATTCGGATCCGTTTCCGGATTCGGTTACGATTAAATTCAATGGGCTAGTTTGTACCTGGTGCCAGGTCAATGCTGCCGCCGGATTGCTGGGTGACTTTTCGTTGTCTTGTATAACGATACCGTGTCGTTTCATTTTGTGGGTACGCAAGAAATACTTGTTGCAATATTCCTTGCAACATATTTCGCAGAACGCGTCGGGATTGATGACACCAAGACGACGAAGACGATCGGCGTTGAATCCAGAATCGCGTGCCTGTTGGATCGATTGGGGAGACAGGTGTCTCGGTGCTGGCATAAACGTCGTCTCTTCTTGTTCCATGCCGAAGTCTTGTTTGAAAAGCGACTCGATACCACCAGGACTGCTACGCGGTGTCTCCCTGTCGTCTTCGCTTTGAGAAGCAGGTAATGATTGATCGGTATGTTCGATCGACTCGTTGTTGTGCATCTTTTGCTTGTGCTTCCTAACGGATTCCTCGTTTTTAAAACGTTTTTGACAAATTTCGCATGGTACGCTTGGCATCGGCGGAGTGGCAGGKGGTTCCAATTTAATTGTGTTGCTTGAATATCCACCAACAACACCACTACCACCAACAACACCACCACCAACAGCACCACCACCACCACCGGTTGGAAATAATTGTGTAGGAACATTGTTGGCACTTTCATTCGGATTCGGTCCAGGTGAATCCACGTAAATACCGTGCTTGTTAGCCTTGTGCGTTTTTAAGAAATACTTATTACAAAATTCTTTGTTACACAGATCGCAATAAGCCTCGGGATTGAATATCCTAACCGGGGCAACAGGAGCTATCGACGTTCTTGGAATATGCGTCGGATCGGTCAATGGAAACGTTGACAGTGGAAGGTACGATGCCAGGGCACCTGGAAATCCCGATAATGCTTGCAAATGATGATTACTCATTGCCAATTGATTCGACGGTCCTGGCCAAGGTTCCTCGCTTTGCGATTGCATTTGCGTTTGCGATTGCACGCTATGTTGTTGTTGCTGCTGTTGCTGTTGTTGTTGCTGTTGTTGGTTTATCCAAGAAGATGGGAAAGTTTTAACGGTCAAAAGATTGACGGGACTGTCCGATAGATTGGAAGGTGGTTCTAATTTAATAACAGGCGAGTTATGTTGTAACATAACACTCGTTTGATTGCTCCCAGAACCGTGTTCGTTCTCCAAATGTACGTTCAACATTTCTCTGTTCTCGAGAAACATACCGCAATATTGACAACGAATATCACTCTGAAGATTATCATCTTCCATCGAGGAATGATGATGATGATGGTGATGATGATGATGATGATGAAGAAGGTGGTGATGATGATTGTTCAACGATCTAACCGACAATTTATTTTCGGCGTCAACGTTAAGCTCCCCCTCTTCGATGCCCCCCTCCCTATCATCATCATCATCATCATCGTCATCCTCCTCTACCTCCCCCCTTCTTTCTACTTCCCCCACGAGTTCTCCCTCCTCCTCCACCTCCTCCTCGTCATCATCCTCGTTAGATTCGTCTTGGAGACCGCTCATCAAGGACGAGGAAAATCTTACCGGTGTCGTTTGCTTTCGTCTCTTCTTCGGTCCAGCTAAATCAGCGTCTCCGTGAAGACGAAGACCCTTCTTCCTCAAATCTCGTTCATTCGAACTGGAACCTCCGCCGTCGCTGTCTACCTCAGTGAGATCCGATATCGTCGTCGTAGTCGTCGTAGTCGTCGTCGTTGTCGTCTCCTGTGCCATGCTAGACGACATCATGTTTGACTTTTCTTCTCTTTTTTCAAAGAGTCTTCCTCTCCTCCACCCCTCCACTAACTCTCCTCCTCCCTCCTTCCACGTCAGATCTTCTCCCTCTGCAGACAAGGTTAAATTCGTGTTAGTTTGTTTTTTTTCTTTTTATCGTTGGAATATTTTTATCATACCTTTCCTTTTTATTTTTTTTGTTAGTTTCTTAGGATATTCTCTTGTATAGATTGTAAATCATTGGAATGATTTATAAATAAATAAATAAATAAAAATATTAAAAACATAATTTCTTCATAGGTTTTTACATTTTACGATATGCAATTAACATTATCATATGAATTCATTGATTTATATACTCAATCAAACAAATCGTAATACTGCCGATATGAAATTTTGCAAAGTACCCTTAACACATATTGCCTTCTATCTCAATTTCAATATATGCATCTAACATTTAAAATAAAACATAATTAAATGATAAATATTGAAAAAGGATATTAATTTGAAACAATATTATAAACGATTTTATTCGAAAAAGGATAAGGTATTTAATAAGAAAGAAAGAAAGAAAGAAAGAGAGGGAGGGAGGGGGTGGTTTATAAGATAGGATAGAACTAACGAGCATTTCGTAGTTCCATGAAGGGTGAGAAAGGAAGAAGAAATTTGGCGAAAGAGACGTGCGCGAACAGTACGCCCTTTTCGTTCGATGGACATGCGGTTGAAAAAGGGAGACGTTTTCGGGGGTGAGCACATGACTCATATATACACATACGTATATATAATATATATATATATATATATCTACACCCACCCCTTAGATATTTTCTAGGGACGAATTCGGAGGATTGTACGAATATGCATTTCAGAACCTTGGTAATTACTAATTCAGAACGAGGAGCCAATATTACTGACTGCTTCTTTTGTGTCTTTTGCTATAGTTAGATCCGAGTGCATTGACCTCTTCTTATATAGAAAATCATGCTCCTACTACCAATATGTATATATGTATAATAAATGTTCTATCTTTTGTTCTTGAGAAATAAAGAAAAAAAAAAAAAAATAAAAGAATATCATCGAATTATAATAAGAGTTTTGTGGAATATGTGTGATTGAACTTTTTTTTTTTCACTTTGTTCTCGTCGAATAATTGTAATTGTTCCCTAACTTTTACCGAATCTAGCTGTAACCTTTTTTTTTATCGATACACTTTCTTTTCTTTTCTTCTCTTTTTTTTCTATCGAATTGTCATCATACAATAACTAAATTGTAGTAAAAAAACAATGCTATAATTTTCTTTATATTGGTAGAGACAAAATTCTATAGGGATTTGGTTTATTCTTTTTTCTTTTTTGTTTCTTTTCTTTTCGGAAATTCTTTTGTGATTTACATTTCGAAAGTTAACAGAAAAGAAAAAAAAAAAAAGATACGACCGAGACAAGGAAGGTAAATCATTTTTGTTTTCATGGGAAATTGTCAATCACAGGTAAACGTAATGTACAGGTAAACCTATGGCGAACTATATATAAAGAAAAAAAGATAGAGAAACAGACGCTATAATTTACTATAACGGATAGACGAAAAATTGGTGTGGCTATTTTTATTGTTTTTTTTTCTTTAAATTCCTCCACGCCCCTATGAACTTTTGATTACGCTTTTGTGCAAAAGAAACGAAAATCACCGGACAACAAGAAATCTTCTCGTAATTTTGTTTCTACCTACAAAATTGTGCCGTTAAATGCATATAGACACAAACTTTATAAGAAAATATGATAAAAAAAAAAAAAAAAAAGACTACCGAGACGAAAATTGGAATTGATCGTCCAGAAAATTCCTTTGATTGATTTCAATTATCCGTGCTCGAACGAACTTTCCTATAATTTTTACCTCTCTTTCCCCTTATGAAATTTTTTATTAAAAACGAAGCCACAAAAATTTTTGTAAGAAAGTATAACAACAAAAACCCCACCCCTCCCAAAAAAAAAATCGTGAAAAAATTGGCATTGATTTTTCAATCGAAATTTCTTGAAATTTTATTCATTCGACACGTCAATTAGAAAAAAAAGAAAAAAAAAATAGAGAAAAATCCAGACACTTTTCTAATTTTATTATCGAACAAATTTCTTACCTAAAATAATAATAATTTACATGGAATCATTACACATACGCGTGTACTTGTAACGCGTTCGTTTCATAACCGAATTCTTCTTAAAACACTGGTATCATCTTGAACACAGCACATCGATGACACTTAGGTTAACGCGAATGATGAGAATCGAAAGGTACTCTCTAAGTATCTTCTTTAGGTGTTCCATGTGTGACACTTGGCTAAGAATTTCTAGGAACGTTTAGATATCGAGTTGGATAGACTATCCAAAAGGAGGAGGAGGAGGAGGAGGAGTAGGAGGAGGAGGAGGAAGGGTCCTTAAAAGGGCTGCTGAAAGACGATTGGGAAATACGTTATTGGCACGTTCGGACTTCTTTCTTTTTATCGAAAAGGAAAGAAGGGGAAGATAAGAAACACACACTCACACAAACACACGTACATCCATATATATATATATATATATACACACAAATGTATAAGAAATAGGAAAGGAAAAGGAAACAAAAAAAAAAGAAAATTGTCTCGAGTGTCCTTGAATTTAGGAGTTGGTTTGGAAGATAATATATATCAGAAGAAGAAAAAAAAAATGTGGAAGGAAAGTAAAATTCTTTAGTACGATATTAAACGTTGGGAAAGAAGAAGAATAGGAAGGAAAATGATGGGGATTTTTACTACTTTTTTCTTTTCTTATGTTTTCCTTCTTCTACTTTTCTTTCTTTTTTTTTTTTTATCTGGGGAATATTTCTAGGGGAAATATATAAGGAAGAAGGAATCAGGTAGTCGCGTGCCCTGTTTTGCGGGCTCCTTGCACGCTGCTTTAAGTCCCCTCGAATTCTCCTAGGTTACTGTTTGGTATAGAAACGCGTGCCCTATGAAGGGCCCCGTCTCTCTATTCTTCTTCCCTTCCACCTTCGAAATATATCGAATCCCTTACCCCCACCCCGTTAACAATTTTAGGGAGACCTCATGTTTTTCTGCATTTACTGGATAGATGATTTCTACGATCATCTGATCATCTGTGAGTCATCTATTAATGCAACCCGAATATATTTTTTTCATTCTTATTACTTTTTTCTTTTTCTCCTTTATTTTTAATTATATATAATTATTGTTTTTAATTATAGACTTTCTTTTATTATTATTCCTGATTTTATATTTATAAATATATTCTCGATTCTGTGTGTCAGATGATATATGATTATTTTTTATTTTCAATTATTATCAATTTTATAACAATATATATATATATATTTTTGTAGAAAACATTCGTAATTGAAATTTGATATTAAACGATAATTCGTTCAATAATTTCTTTTATATAACTCACATATATATATATACACAATTCGTTTTATTATAGGTAAAAAAGAAAAGTAAAAGTGATCGAATGGAAAAAAGAAAAAAAAGAATTAGACAAATATAATATATTTATATATATTATTAGAAATTTTGTAGACTCGCGTGCCGTTAGAAAAGGAAATTGGATTACGCGAGGGGTTGCGATAGGTGGTTGAGAGAAAAATAAAGTAATAAAAGAAAGAACGAAAGTAGTAGTAGTAGTAGTAGGAGGGGCAAGGGGGCTAGGGGGTGAATTTTGTCGATGGAAAACCCGCATTTCAACGTAACCTTTGACAGATTTTCCAAAAATACGTATAAATACGCCCGTATGTTCGCGTTCACTCTTCTTACCACATATATATATATATATATATATATATATATATATATATATCTTCTCACACACACACACATATACAAACACGTATATCTATATACATGTATTATGAAAACGTAGAACGTTGTACATAGTTGGAATTGGATGAATGATAGGAAAAATGGGGAGACTAAGGGTTCTGCGTTGTCCTTTCGAAAGGGTGTCGAGAAAAACATGTTATATGATAGAAAGAGAAAGAAAAAGAAAAATAAAGAGAGAGAGAAAGAGAGAGAGAGATGGACAATGAGATCGAAGTTTTATGACAAAGCTTTTCCTTCCTCCGAATAATAGTAAAAATGTAACTCTTGAAAAATTCTATATATTTTCATCTTCATTCAATTATAAATTAATTAATTAATCGTCAATAATGGATACACCTACGAATACAAATCAACACGAATTTAATGTTAATTCATTTAATTTTACGAATATAATTTGAATGATTTATAAAGTATCGTATCGTTTTCGATTTTTATATCATTTATGAATCATGTTCAATGTCACGAATAAAAAGTTTTACGTGAAATTATTTTCACAGCTGTTCTTCACTAACTTTGTCTCTAATGCATGCATGCATGCATGCATGTGTGTGTGTGTGGTGTGCGAGTGCAACTAAATGTAACGATCGAAACTAAATAATCATAACTATTCGTTGTATTAGTATGATTTAGACAGACCCTTGTCTCTTTTTCTCACGATTATGAATTATATACCTGTATCATGATTTACATATAAATTTTTGGTTGTTATATTTTTTGTTGTGTGCCTTTATATTGTGATATTATTCTTATAGGTATTATTTAACATAAGTGAGAATTGTTCGTAAGTTTTGTATATAACATCGTTAATAATTACATTTATTTCTTTATTTTTTTGATACCGACGACTAACACATTTTTTTATTTTTCAAGGGGATCATTTTTATAGTAAAGAAAAAAGAAAAAAAAAGAAGAAAAATTCGCGACGAACGAACTCTTTAGGCCAATGAAATAATTTTTATTCCTAAAGTAATATACGTAAAAGAAAGAAAAAAAAAAAAAAAAAACAAAAAATGAAAAGGAAGAAAAAAAAAAAAGGTGTAAAACAAAATTTCGGGATCGTAGGAAAAGTCGAAAATTAAGGAGAAGAAGAGATCGCGCCGGTTAAAATAAATCCTATGCGTGTATGTGTATGTTTATGTGGGTGTGCGTTTCTATTGGATAGAAAGGAAAAAAGTATGGTTGTATTGGTGCGTGGGAGTGAGTGCGTTTATGTGTGATTTCAGTAGAGGCCTATTGATCGAGCAGCGAACTTCGGTGGTCCGCACACGCGCATAAGTCTTCTCGTAAACAAGACAAATATCATCGCAATAGCAACAGCAAAAGCAGCAGCAGAAGCAGAAGCAACAGAAGAAACAGAAATCCTAAAAATCCATCCACCTATCCTGAGTCGTTTTGTTTTCTTCCCAGCCCTCCACACAAAAATTACGAAAAGGAAAGAAAGAAAGAAAAAAAAATACACCTCCCACGCTATTGTGGAAATTTTCAATTTATATCTTTATCATTTATGAAATTTTTCCTTTACGTGTTATCTCAATATATTTTTTTTCTCTATGAAAATAAATGATATCAAATGAAACATTTAAAAATAGATAATAGGATCGGAATTTTTAAGAGGAATTACGACAAATACGTAATTGGAAGTTTTATATTTTAAAGAATTGAATTATATATATATTATATTATAATTTATAAAACTGAGAGAAAGAGTAGACATTTTTATATTCAATTTAATTCGAATGGAAATGTTAATTTTCATTGAACAAAAATAAGATTCCGTTGGAAGTAAATATTCGATACCACGTGGTAGATAATAATAATAAAATAATAATAATAATAATAATAATAAAAAGGAAAGAGATTTGACGTGTTAGCTGCACTATTATCCGCATAAAATAATCAACATTAAAAGGATGATACGATAAAACGTTAGAATCCCGTATAGAGTTAAATGTATTGCAACAGTATCTGCATGTGATCTGAACAATCGGAAACAAAGTGGGGATCACGAGAGTGTATGAAAGTGAATAAAGGAAAGGAAAGGAAGGAAAAGGTTGGTCGAAAGGTTGGATCTGCGCAATGCGTGTCGTCAGATGAACCACGTGGAGTATTCGCATGCAAAAGACGTAGGAGTAAACGTGAGTGTAAGAAGGGAGTTTTAGTCGACCCTCAAATGGCTAACAGTACGGTATTACATCGTTTCGTTCTTATCCTAAAAGACAAGATCACCCGGTTCAAAAAAAAAGAAGAAGAAGAAAATAAAAAGCAAGAACAATAAGTTAAATTCAATCGTAAGCACATTTATCATAAAGTTTGAGTATTTGAATGAATTGTTCATTCGTTTATTGGGCATTACGTGAAACATCATTTGCAACAATATAATAATCGTAGAATATTTTAAAAAAAGAAGAAAATGAAGAAGAAGAAATAACGTGGAAAACTAAACGTAATTATAATTATTAATTCATTAATTGTGTCAATTCAATTCTCATACGATTTTAATTAAAACGTTGACAATTAACACGATTGATTACGATAATTATTTGTATTATTTAAAAAAGAGTCAAGTATTTTTTTTTTTCTCCTCGATAGAAGAAGAAATTTCGTTTGTTCTACGATAATATAAGTCAAAGAGAAAATAAAAGAAGAGAAAAGATAATGGGACTTACCGTGATCACGATCAGCTTAGTCGAGTCCTCCACGTGAATCGGCCCAAGGCAATCGTCGTTGTTTAAACTCGACAATTTGTATGTTATTTTTCTCTTATCCATTTGTCGATCATACGAGATCAAGATCTCGTTTTCTTTATCACGATAATGACGCGAGTATCTACTCCGATGATAACGCGACGGCACTTCTTTACTTTCACTATTTCGCACTGTAGAAAACAGACCAATGAACAAAATTGAATTCTTTTTTTAGGGGGCAGCAAGTGGGGGTGATAGAAATTCTTCGAAGTGAAAAAACACCAATGGAAAGTAAGACAGAGAGAGAGACAGTGATAAAGGGATTGAGAATATAAAAACAAAAAATAAATAAAAGTATGGTGGTACTCTAAGGTACCACTATGAAGGGGTTGATAAGAAAAAAAAAAAAGAAAAAGGGGATGAAGAAGAAGAAGAAGAAGAAGAAGAGGAAGAAGAAGAAGAAGAAGAGGAATAAACAGGACGCCTAAAGCTCGGACTTACTTACTATTGTTTTGACCATCGTGCCACGATGGCGGCCATACTTGATATGAGAAAGTATCCCCCACATTGTCCACGGCCATCCGCTAATTCCCCCATACACCCCCGCGTTGATTCAACTCCACCGTGCACCCCTCCACTAGCTTTCCACCCCACCTCCTCCTTCCCCCAACGCCCCTCTTTCCTTTTCCTCCTTCTACATCTAAACCTTCTTGTTCTCCTCCACCCATTTCTCTTCTTTTTCTTCTTCTTCTTCTTTCTCGAACTCCCACCAGTCGTCCTACCGCGAAGTCACCCCTTGCGGCGTGCCAACCAACCCTCCCCCAGCCCCATTCTACCCCACACGTAGTCTTTCAAACTCAGGGATGGATTTCTTTCATTTCGCTACGGGGTTCTCTTTTATTTTTACGATTGTATTCTTTTTATTTTACTTCTTATTCTTTTTCTTTTTCTTTTCGATACGTTCGATTTTGTTTTGTATCATTTATATTATTGTATTTTATCAATCTAAATTTTTGGTAATATTTTTATCGTTGGTGTGGATTGTTGTTCGTTTGGAATAGAACGAATTAATTTACATTTGATTTGATATCGTGTTTTATTAGAAAGGGTTTGAAAAGTGTAGGGTTTATTAAAGGCTAGATACAATCCTGAGGAAAAGTTCGTCCTTGGTCGAGGTACTTCCTCCACCTCTTTTTAACCCTCACCGCACCTGCACGCGTGTGTTAAAAAGAGAGACAGAGTGTGTATACACATACACATAACACATAACACACACACAGAGCAGACGAGAATACACGCACGCATACACACGCGTTCTCTAAACTACTATCGTTGTCTTTCTTTAACCAGAAGGAGTCTTACAAGCCAGTCTTTTTACCCCAATTCACAGTTTCCCATTCTATCTTGAGCTTTTCTGATGGTGAAAGAAAAAGATAAGAAGTGGAAGAAGAAGAAAAAGGAAAAATGGTGAAGGTAGTGGAAAATGTAGAAGAAAAAAAAAGAAAAAAAGGATAGAAAAGAAAGAAAGAAAAAGTGATCGTCGTCCTCGTCCTCGTCCTCGTCGTCGAGAGGGAGAGTTTTAGAAACGGGGAATAGTAGTAGTGGGAGAGGAAAAAAAAAGTATTTTTTTAGAAAGAGAAACGAAGAGAAAAGGAAAGTTTTACCGATAGTAGTAAGTGAGAGAGAAAGGAAGGAAGGAAGGAAGAAAGAGAGAAAAAAAAAAAAAAAGCACAGGACGAACACGTACACGTTCCTGTTTGAGTGTGTTGGTTTATATAGAAATTGAGAGGGAGAGTGATAGAAAGAAAGAAAGAGAAAGAAAACTCGTTTTAACGTAGAGATAAAGAAAGAAATACAGAACGAAAGAACGAAGGAAAGAGTGGGTGGTAGTGAAAGTGGGGAGAGGGGGGAGGGGGATTGGTCGAAGGATAGAATACACAAGGGGGGTGGTACTTTTACTCTGGTCACTTGGAATTTCGTACCCCCACCATATAAAATCGAATGACACCCTCTCCCTTCTTTTCTTTTACTCCCTTCTCCCACCCATATCAAACCCCATATACTCCCCTTCTTCCTATCTTTCTTCTTCTATCTGTGTTTGTCTCTTTCTTTTTTTTCCTTTTTTTCATTTCACCCTCTATCTCTCTCTCTCTCTCTTACATTAGTTCAGAATCCAACCTCGCAGACCACCCTCGCGCTGCAAATTAGTTTAGCCTCATGGACAAGTCCTAGTCGATTCCAGCCTCCTTCAGGACTTTTCTTCCTTCCTTCCTTCCTTCCTTCCTTACTTACTTACTTCCTTCCTTACTTTCTTCCTTTCTTCCTTCTTTTCTTTTCTTTACTTATTTATATATTTTTTTCTTTTTTTCTTTCTCATTTATTTACCTTCTACCCTTATTTTCTTTTCACTGGTAATGACACCTCTAATTTGCTAAGAAAAATATTTAATTGTAAGTTCAAATTGTTGAAATGAAATTTTTTTGTTCCCGAGAATTATATATATATATATCTCGTTAATTAATAATAATACTTTTGAGAATAATTCTTTCTTTTTTTCTTTATACAATTAGTTTAACTTATTACTATTATTTTATTATTTTTTCCCCTCATACCATTTCCAATTATTTTTCAAATGTTTCATTTTGACGAGTAAACGTAGTAAATTATACGTTTAAAAGAGTCGAAGGTTAAATTAATATTTACGCTTTAGAGTCGAAGGTTAAATTAATATTTACGCGGGGTTTATCAATTATTTAATGGTAAAATTTCTAATTAGTTAAAGATCTTTCAACAGTCTAACCCAACCTCCCCCCATTTCCTATTCCTTCATTATGTTTGCCAAATTTCTTCATCGACCGTCACGTCAAAGAAAACGAAGAAAAAGAAGAAGAAGAACACGCATGCCTGAAATTTTACAAAAAAAGAAGAAGAAAAAAATTGCATACCTATATTTTTCCGTTCAATAATTTATTAACAAAAAACAAATAGACGAATAAACAACATAAAGAAAATTATGCTTACCTGTTTTGCGTTTTTGTTTTACAATTTTGTTCTTCCTTTACCTTTGGATTGTTCTCTTATTCGATACTTTTGTACCTGAACGTTGCATAATTTAGAGGACAAATTGGGAAAAAAAACTGACGGGGATCTGAAAGAGTATTAGTAACAATATAAGTAATAGTAATAGTAGTAGTAGTAGTATTGGTCAGAACTTGTAAGCGTAGGGTTAGGTAGGGCGTTCCGGTTTGCGGGTACGCACTTGTCACGCGATTCTATGCAGTATTGATAATGATAATGAAAGCGGCGGGTCTGCATCGGCTGCCATTCCTAAATTAATGGCATTACTCGAAGGACTCCGCGGGGTGGGCCCTTATGACGGATAATTTCGAACTAACCTGGTGTGCCCTTCGGAATTGATGATATTCCTTCTTTCTTTCTAACATTATTTTTATTTTTTTATTTTTATTTTTATTTTTCTTTTTCTTTTTTTACCGGTGCTCCCTTTCCCACAACAACAACAACAACAAAATTAACAAACCAACTTAACGAATAACAACTTTTGTTTATTCATTTATTTTATTCTTTTTATTTTTTAACTCCACCCCGTTCGTTTAGGATTAATTCTTTGGTTCTTTTTCTTCCTCAACCCCCTATAATTATTTTATTCGGAAATATAATTAAATGGATTAGCATGTTTCTTCGTCTTTTTTTTGGATACATTTTATTTTACACACTTTCTTGATTTTGATTTAATCTTTTATTCAGCGCGTCTCGAGTTTTACAATCAAATTTTATGGGATTATTTAGAAAATATGATTTTACGTATATTTTATTATTATTTCTATTTATGTACATTAGGAACACGTGAATTCGCAATTTCTTTTACGTACGACGAAGAGAGGATGGATGGGGTAACTACCCTCTTGCATTTCTTTTCTTTTTTTTTATATCTCTCTTTACCTTTCTCTATCTCTTTTTTTTTTTTCTTTTTTATAAACGAGTCAGTAACAACAAAAAAAGAAGGACACGAGTGGCCATGTTGCAAGACCACGGTGGTGCCACGTGCGTCAAGTTTCTTTTTCTATTTGAATAGTGCCCGTATCAATCCTACTTTTTTTTTTCCTTTCCTTCTTCCTCTTTTCATTTTTTTATGTCCGTCTATTTTTTCGTCATAATTTTCGATACGTTTGTACATTGGATTAATCGATTTATCGTGTAAGAATTAGAAATTTTCTTTAAAAAAAAATTATTCCTCCCTGTAAATTATAACTATCATTCATTATTTTGTCAACATTTTTTTTGTTTTCCTAATGCACACACATATAAATAATTTTATTTATATATTATCTTATATTTATTTTTTTCTCTTAAATAATTTTACACAGACGTTATTTTTTTTTTCTTTTTATTTTACTTTACTTTTTTTCCTTATTCAAGTTTCTATTTTTGTCAGGCTCGTGTCATTATCGTTCCGTGAAATTGAAACACGGTTTGGCTGGGGCAAAAAAAAAAAAAGCAGATGGAATATCGAAATGTCCAGTTAAAAAATGTCCACCCGGTCTTTTCCGAAATAAAGAGAGAGAGAAAGAGAGAGAAAGCGAGTGGAAAAGATGGATGATAAAGAAAAAAAAATATAATGGAAAAAAAATTCGTAAAGAAAAGCTCAGAAAAAAACTGAGGTATTTCTTCCTTCTTTTTTTTTTTTTTAAATATAT
>NW_014569742.1:160736-178786 GCF_001313835.1 Polistes canadensis | reverse complement strand
AAATATATATATATATATATATATATATATATATTTTTTTCCCATGGTATCTACACGACCGTAATAAAAGGCAAACGTTCGTCGAACGTGAAATATAATCACCGAAGCGTCCCAGATCAATTCGGTATTATTAGCTCGAGCCGAAAGAGGGTCGCCTATTACTGGACAGCTGGACAATGGTCGCAACTCCTGTCGATTTTAATCCAGTTTTCTAGAATTTTTTTTATTTCCTACGCAAGGCGACTTCCCCTCCCCCTTTTTTCTATCTTTTTTTTTTTCTGGTTTTTTTGTTTTTTTTTTTCTTATTCTTCTCTTTCGAGTAACTCTCATTTTATAGATACAAAATAATCAATGTAATAGTAGTAATAATAATAATAATTGTAATCATTTATTTTATCAATGATAATATAAGCTTTTTATGAATGTAATTTTAATTAAAAAAAATATTCATTCGTATTATTTTTTTAATTTCGATTTAATAACACAATGTATTTCTTTTATATATATATATTATAAATTATATATTTTGTATATGATATATTATAAATATCGATAAAAAAAAAAATAAATAAAAAATGAAAAGTAATAGTAATAATAGTATAGTATATAGTATTTTCATTAACAGTATCCTGTGTTTTTATCAATGAAACATTTGCTCGGTTGATAATGTATTCATTAAAAAAATATAACTAAAAGTTCATTTATATATATATTTTTTGTTTGTTTTACTTTTATTTGAAAGAATAGATGCAAAAACAAAATGTATATTAATTCTATAGCATTAATGCAAATTAATGATTCTTTTTTTTTTAAATTAAAAAATGTATTCTCATCATTGTAAGATAAGAGTTAGGAGATTTCTTCTTTATAGACAGAAAACTTTGTTAACCCATTTACTGATTCAAAATTCATATCTTTTTCTATTTAATTAAAAGATTCTTTTATCTTTTTCATTTCGAATCATTTATTTAAAAACAAAATCATAATAATATTATATCAAACACGACCTGTATATCAGTGATCCACTTATTTGTTTAATTTTCTAATCAGTTTACTCGAATAATATTTGCGAGATATAATATCTTATAATCAGAAGAATTTTATCTTATTTTAAACATTGTGAAAACATTTTTAAGATACGTGATGCTGGTATAATAGGAAACTGTCTTTAACGTTTTACATTAACATCAAATGGTATGCTGGTTTATATATAAAAAGAAAATAAAAAAAGGAAAAGTAAAAGAACTAGAAACTTCCTAGCGTCGATAATAGGATAATTTAGGATACCATAATTCGGTAAGTAAAAGTATGTCTGTCGGTAAGATAAAGGTAGAGCACTACTTTTACCGATATCGGCTTAGCAATGTTACTACAATTTCAATATATTTTAAACTTTCTTATTTCCTTGTAACTTTTAATAACAAATAGCGTAGACAAAGTGAATGTGTAATTAAATTCTCTATACATTTAAAGACAAACAACAATTAGAAATCTAATATAGACATTTTATTTTAATTATTAATTAAAGGAGCAGGTACAGAGAAAAACGGCCAAACAAAAAGTCAGCAATTGATTGAAAATAAAAAAACAATAGAAAACTTTATTGCTTTATAAATAAGGATATAATAAATGAAAACAATTTCTAAAAATAATAAATTAAGGATGTTAACGATATAAAATATAAAAAAAGTTTACACGTATTTACTTAAAAAACTACACCCGTGAGTTGATCGAGTTATACTTGATATTATCTTCAATGGTCAACGGAAGAAATTGAAAGGAGGTGGATGGGTGAGGGGGGTGGTTAAGAATCATCAAGTCACCCTCTTTCAGTCTATGACTAGAGCATCAAACTCGGGAGGATATATCCTTTGTTTCAACGAAGAACACAGAAGCAAAGTACAAAAAAAAAAGATGCAGAATAAAAAAAAGAAAAAATATAAAAAAGGAAGGAAGGAAGGGTGGAGAGAAAGAGAGAGAGAGAGAGAGAGAGAGAGAGAGAGAGAAAGAAGAAAAGAGTAGGGAAGAGAAAAGAAGAACCGCTCGAAGCGTGCTTTCATGGGTACGCTAAAATATTCATTGTCTGAAAATGGGTGTTTGTTAGAGTGTGTAAAGGCGAGCCCGGTTGCGTTGTGAAGAGAGTGCCAAGAGGACCAAGATACATACCGAAGTAGTAGTCGTTTGGAACACGATGTAGAGGTGTTCTATTATATCCCAAGGCACGAATCCCGCTCGAGACTCTTGCTCTAGGGTTCGTAATCCCTTTCCTACCTATACCACCCCTCAACCTATACTCCCTTATCACCCTATTCCTTTAGCTTTTCCTCTACCCCCTCTAAGAAATTCAATATCTTGTTAAGGAAGCTTGAAATGTAATGTGGGAGGATGGGGGGATGATGGGGGGAGGTGGGGGTTCTTGACTAGTGTCGTGGTTTTTCTTTATTTTATCGATCGATCGATATGTCGCCACGTGACTGATACAGATGATAATAAAAAGGAAAAAAAAAGTGAGAATAAGTTGGTAAGTTATATGTTGTCGATGAGATTAACGGGAAAAGGATTAAATCAATTATTTAAAGTGACAAATAGGTATTACCTTCTCTATTGGCTTATTTAACAATATTTATCATTTATTTTAACACATATTTTTCTATAATAGTTTTCTCAATAGTGTTTGCATTAACGGATGCAAACTATTATTACTACTATTTTTTTTTAATGATTTGGTAAATATTTTTTATACTTATAGCAAAGGGGATCTTAATGATTTTTATATTAAATTAAAGTACACTCTTTTATCTACGCGTAGAATACCATATCGAGTTATAAATTTAGCATGTAAAGTTCAGAAAATGTCAGAGAATGCAATGCTGTAAATAGTGCATCTTTGCAATTTTTTTTGGAAAAGTTTGGATAAATATTTTTTATGCTAAAAGTGAATAGACTCTTTTATCTACAGGGTGGGACACCCTGTATATATATTTTTCTTATTCTCTTTAATAGGATTTGTGTTCAGGATCGTTTATAGTTTACTCTTTCTATTTCTGTTTCTTTCTTCAAATCTTTTTACCTTTCCTTACCTGTCCCTTTTCTTCCTCTCTCTCTCTCTCTCTCTCTCTCTCTCCCTTTCTCTCTCTTTAAATCTTTCTTTTTTGAACTTTCATAATAATAAAGTCGTTAAGGTTCTCTCGGTCATTAGTGGTACACCGATAAAGCAGGCTCACGCTTGAAAAACCACTTGACGAGTTACCCCGGCTAAAGATTTTATAAGATCGATCAAGCCAAATGCATTTTTGTTTTTTCTTTTTTATTTTCTTTCCCTTCCTTCCTTCCTTCCTACCCCTCTCTATTTAAGTGTGTTTTTGTGTCTCATTGTCAATCCATTTTTGTCAAATCACCGGATCCTACTATTTCTTTTACCCCATTGCAATGATACACTCGTTTACTGTAGAAAAAGTTATACGAATAGGTAATGATAATTAATTTTAATACATTTTTTTTTTAATATCAAAAGTTTTAGACTTGTAATAAACGACTAAAAAAAGGAAAGAAGTCTAACGAAGTCCACAGTGAATCTATAGTGAAACCGAAAAAAAAAACAAAGTTTAGATAAAAACGAAGTTACGTATGGCAAAGTAATCGTTTAAATGATTCGAAACTTTTAGCTGGTAGTGTATCATTACGTATAGGATGTATTTCAGTCGGTACTTTAATCTCGCGATCGAAAATCGTATGCGAGTATGATGCTTTTCAAATGACCATCACCGTTACTATACGTGGGCTATATATGATGGGGTGGGGATAAAAACTCGATGAGAAAACTACACACACACACACACACATAGCACACATAGGACACAGAGACAGAGAGATAGAGAAGAGATAGAAAAAAAAAAAAAAACAAAAAGAGAAAGATATAGTAGTAGACACATAGCTGAGCGAGAGTTGTAGAAAATTGACGTTGATTAAAGAACGCATTACTGGCTCGGCGTCGTACATATTTTTCAAGCTCGTCTAGCACCCGTTAGCGTAATCGTACGGCTGGGTTTCAAAATTTCAAGGCTTCAACAAGAATATATACATATACATATACACATACATATACATACCCAGAGGTAATACACAATACGGAAATACTTAGACCCTTTATACATAGAAATACGTATAAAAGTATATATATACATATAAGTATAATATATATAAGTATAGTAGTAGAATGTCATCGTAGGGAAAGTTTCGTCGTCGTCGTCGTCGTCGTTCAGGGTATCAACGTGTAAACGGCCTCAGGGGCTAGAAACAAGAAGGGATAGGGATAGGGTCGACACTCTCTCTTTACTAGGACCAAAAAGGGAAGAGACCTGTGCTTGTCTTGTGGTTGTTCAACCCCACCACCAACTGACAGAAGCTTCCTCGCGATGAAGCACGTTGTTTCCTGCGAGAAATATGGATTTTATGCATGAATAAAGAGAGGAAGACTCTATATCTATTTCTCTTCTTCTTTGACTATCATTTTGCCTTCTTCTTCATCGTTATTTTCATTGGAGGATATCTTATTTCTATTTTCTTATAACGAAAACCACCCCCGTTTCAATTTTTGATAGACTAATTCAACATGCAGTGTCATAAATACATCATACGTCATTCATATGTGAATTATTATGTAATATTATGTAATAATTTTGTATATATTACATATGTAATATACATATATTACATGAAAGTGAATTTTACGATGCGACCGAAAAATCGACACCACGAAGTTGTCGATATTTACGATGCGCGGGCAAAGCTCTCTCTCTCTCTCTCTTTTCTTTTTCTTTATCAATGAGTTTCAATTCTCACATTTCATCCCTCCTTCTAGTATTTCACTTCTATCTACTTAACACACGTATATATATCTACAAGAGAGAGAGAGAGAGACAGAGAGAGTGCCTTTCGTTTTTTCCTTTTCCTTTTTACTTTTTTTGTGTGTATTTTCTTTTTCCTTTTTTCGCGAAGGGATCATCGACAATATCTCGAATTCAACCAAACTGGGTACTATACCATACTACTCGAGGTGGTGGTCGGCTGTATACGATCGAATTGATTTCCGATTCAGACGAGACTTCTTTTCTACCTTCGACTGTGGACGACCGAAGGCTTCTCATTGGTTTTCCAAGTGTGTACTCGCGCCCGCGCCCGCTATATACATGTATAGTAAAAGCAAATGCAAAAGCAAATGCAAAAGCAAAAGCAAAAGCTAAAGCTTTAGGAGTATCGTAGACAACAGGGAAGAGAGTGAATCTATACACAAACAAATACAAATACAAATACAAATACATACACACAAGACAAACATATATAGGAAACCTGCATATAACTATCTTTCTCTCTCTCTCTCTCTCTCTCTCTCTCTTGGTTTATGTGTATAGGTCTATTCAGAATCATGCGGCGTGCCTCGTAAATGGAATAATCAGTGACACGAGGGAACACGGAATATGCTGTTGTCCTCCACCTCCTCCTCCACCACCCCCTATTCCTCCTCCACCTCCAACCCTATCCCTTCCTCATCCTCATCTTCATCCTCTTCGTCTGTACGTCTATTCGTCTGTTCCTTCTCTTCTCTTCTTCGTTTTCCTGAATCGTCAGGACCCCCCCTGCCCCTGCCCTTTCCATCTGCGAAAAGCCAACCCCCAAGCTCTCCTATCATCTCATCTCATCTCTCCCTATTCCGATGAGATGAATAATAATCTCAACAGTTTTACTTACATTTAATTAAAACCCATTAAACTACTGGGGGATTATATTATATCATATATTTTTTGCTAAACGATGTAATTTTTGTTCAGTTTATTTTTCTTTTATTTTATTTGACACGTAAAAGGAAGAATAATCGTTTGATCTGTTTTTTTTTTTTTTTTTATTGTTATCCTAATCGTCACGATTATTCGGATAAAGATCTCTCGTTTCATCTTTTGTCGAAAAATAGAACTACATATATCTATATATAGATATATATATGTGTTTGTAAGAGAGAAAGTTTTTTGCAGTATCGGTTTCCGTTCTCGAATGGATCTAGGTGTCACGTTACTTCGTGGAAACTCTTGGTGCAATCTGTAACGCCTCTTTTTCGCGTTTCTATTCGTTGGTGGTAAGCTATGCCGTAGTAGTAGAAACTTTCCCCAAACAGCTTTCCAGTAAAGCTTTTCACGAGAGACTCATTGACTCTTAGAGAAGTAATACACCAACCACCACCACCACCACCATCACCACGTGGATCATTTTCTTTTTATTCTCTCTTTATCGAAACGAAACAATATTATTCATTTGTACTCGTTATACAAATATTTATTCTTTTCAAGTTCTATCGTTTATTTTTTTTGTTGTTTTTGTTTGAAAGGGTTTCATTCAACTTAATTTACTTTTTCTTTCATTTGTATGCTCGATTAATTTGTTTTTTTTTTTTTTAAACGATTTAAATCCTTTCACGATTCGAATTATATTTCGATTTTGTTAGCAGTAGTTTGTCAATACTTTTAAATGTTTTATTTTGAAATTTAATTTAATCAAAGAATCTGTTCTTAAGGTGTAGTAGTAGTGTATTTGCCTTTAACATTAGATTTACGGATTGATGAATCAAATTGATTCATTTCAAATTTTGTTTGCTATATATATATAATTTAGATATTATTTTTTAAGAACATATGTGTTGGCTTATAACCTAATAATACATAAGTAAATATTGACACCCTCTTTTCTGCATACTTCTTCATTAAAAAAATGTTTGTAAATTTTAAAAAAATAGTGGACAAAATATTCGTAAATGTTAACAATAAAGTACAGGTAACCCTCCTATAAGAATTCCTAGAAAATTTCGTGATGTGTGAAACTTAGAATTCACATTATATTAAAATAATTTAAGTTTCTTAAATATATTATATAAAAATCATATTATCCAGTGCTATATTAGAAGTATAACATTTTACCAAATTTCCTTCCCAATTTTCTGATTCGAGTAATAGAATATCACGGTTGTAGTAGGGTATACCTGTATTGAAAATATAAGAAATTATAAATTAGAATCGAACCTTCGTAAAGTTGAATATCGAAACGAGTGCTAGAGGTAACGCGTAAATGGTGGTAGTGATGGTGGTGGTGATGGTGATGGTGGTAACGCGTATCCGTGGAAATTAATCCTTTGGCACGTAACACGTCCCACCGCAGCTGTCGACACTACTATGATCTACGAGAGTCCTCGATCAAGAATTCGAATCCACGACGACAGGAAGGTGCGAGCCAGCCATTTCTAGGAAATGGAAATTGCGAAATTTCTCACGACTTATCGACGCGTTTCTGAACGAAGGAAAGGAAACGAAAGGAAAGGAAAGGAAAGGAACGACGATGAGAGGACGGAGAATCAAAGTTGTGGTGGTGGTGGTGGTAGGTGGGGTAGAAGAAGAAGAAGAGGAAGAGGAGGAAGAGGAAGAGGATGAAGGGTTGCGTCGAGAATTAGGAGTATGAGGTGAGGGGGTTGGGAAAGTTGAGGAAGAAGGATATATATATATATATAGACAGATAAAGATTAGAAAGAGAAGGAAAATTGGGTGGTGGTGGTGGTGGTGATTTTGATGGTAGTAGTGAGTACGAACACAGACTCTATGTAACATAGATAGGGGTGGGGGTTTGAAAGAAGGGGTAGAGAGGGTTGGCCCGATGGTACTTTCAGACGTAAATTGCAAATGTTCCGGAGAACCGGATAATCGGATAATCAGCCAGACTGTTCTGTCTCCGTTCGCCATTTCCAATATTCCCGCCGCTTTTCTCGAGATCCCCGACGACGATGAAATCGAAGTGAATTATCGTTGAAATAAAAACGTATTTCTCACTCACTCTCTCTTCCTACCTACTAGGTTTCTCTTCTTTTATTTTGTTTTTTAATCTTCCCTTAGAAAGAAACACGATCCTTTCTTGTTTAATATTTGTCTTACATTTATTTTTAGATTCGTTATCGTTCACACACGTTTAGGGGTTGGGATATTGGTTGGTTGATTTGGAAGTTAGGAGGAGAAGGGGGTGGGATGGAATTGTTCGATGTAAAATGAAAAGATCGAACAAGGTTTTTTTTTTCTTTGATTATGTGTGCGTATATGCATATATACATATATATAGATATATATGTATATGTAGATATGTAGGTACGTTAGAGTAGGGTTTTAGCGAGAAAACGGTTCTTCATTCCATTATCGAACCAACGTGTTCCCTACGCTTCACAATGTTCAATAACGTGAGCCGCAAACCACATACCACAGACCGAGAGAACCGGAAGTCTGTCCCTCGTCCACTCGTAAGAGGACCGACGTCGATTGGCTGCTCCAATTCCTACTTAAATTATTCCCTTTCGTTTCTACCTACTTCCTCTCTTAACCTCTTATCTTCTTTCTCTCTCTCTCTCTCTTTTTTCTATCTGACTTTATTTCTTTTAAGTTACTTTAACTAAAGCAAAAACATTTCCCATTATCCGTTTCATTTGATTTTCACGATAATATTTCTTCAATATTGATTAATAAATAAATATAGTGAATAATAAACTTTTGATCAATTCGTCAATTTCAAAATGTATTCGATTCAATCATGATTTTATTCTTTATTTTTACCTTTATTTTTTTATTTTATTCTATATTATTTCCGTTTATAAGAAATTTGGTAAGCATTTGATTACGAGTGGTAGGCAAATTATTAATTGCTTCAAATTTACAGTACAATATAGTGGTGGTGTAGAATGAAGAAGTGATGGGAGGGGGTGGGTTCAATAAACGAATATAATTTTAACTTCGACTGTATATATATATATATATAGTTTGTAATAATAACATAAAGGCAAATAGGTTAGAACGTTATCCGTTCGGTTTAATAAGGATAACTAAACGAGACTGCTTGGTTGATATGAATAAAAGCTCAGAGCAAGTGTGGTTGATGTAGTTGAAGAATAGAAACCCGTATAATTGTGGTAAATTAAATAAACTCGATTCGTTCTCTCTTAACCACCTTCTGGTTCATTCCCCCAACCCCGCCCCAATCTCCCCCCCCCCCCTATTCAAAGAGCCCACTACAGTTGTGGATCCAATCGATTTCGTTTCGACGTTTCTCGCGGTTGCTTTTGAAACGGTGCTTTTGCGAAGGGCCATTCGAACATTGCTTGGTTTGTTGTGTTTCTCTCACTCTTTCTTTCTCTCTCTAGAAGTAAACCTCTGTATATATATATATATACGTTTGTATAGGTGTGACTGTGACAGGACAAGGTAAAATCGAATGGCACTGATAACTGCTAGCCATTAGTGATAACAACTTCAGACTCGACGAATCGTTCTGCATCTCGAACTGTCTATAACTGCCAACTGCACAGTTCGAGATAAACTTTTGTTCACCTACCCTTCTCTACTACTACTACCCCCTTTCTCCCTTCCCCTCTCACTCCCCCGCCCTATCCAATCCCTCCTCTCTTTCTACCCCCTTCACCACTCTCCTCATCACAAACCCAACACCATCATCAACCTCCACCCTCGAACACCTACCACCTACCACCCCCATCCCCTATCCCCATCCCCATCCCCCTGCCCCTCATCTCTCTTACAACTTCATCTTTCTCCTCGTTTCTCTTATTCGCGGCGCTTTTATTCCATTTCATTTCGATCTCGCGTACATACTTAATTTTCTCTTCTTTGTTAAATTTATCGGTTTAGAATGGCGGATAGGTAAACGAAGTTAAACGAAGGTAAGAAGGAAAGTGGTTCGACAGACGCTACGTTATTTTTTTTTAATTTTGTTCAGCGTGTATCAATGAAAATGATTGTTATTATTTTTTTGTAATAGTTGGTAGCATAATGGAGTATATAATGTGTGTTTTAGGATTTTATCGGGGTTTATGTGTTAGTCAATGTTTCCAAATTTAAAAACAATGTAGTTTCTCGTTAAATAATGTACATGTTTTGGTACAGTCCGAAATGGCGTCTGTGTTATATATAAATTAATATAATTCAATAATTTAAAAAAACATATTATACTTTTTATATATAAATTATAAAATTAAAAAAATTATTATTTTGTCGCACATTTGAAATATATAAAGTATGTGTAATAAAAATTATTTTAATAGTAGCAAAAAAAAAAGAAAAAAAATCATTAATTATTTCCTGCAATAAAATTCCTAACCCCCGTCCCCCACCGATCCCACCCCAATTCGATATAAACCAGATTACAAAATTCCACTAACGTTTAATACGAAAACTTATCATACTTTATCATACTTATCATGTTTCTCCCTTAACCTAACGAAAGTTAAACGTGAACAGATAGGATAGGGTGGGGCCCAAAGGTGAAGGGAGGGTAACCGTCTTAATTACGCCGATCTAAAATCTTTATCGTTCTCTAGCTCCTGTAACGTGCCTTGGCTTTTGTTCCAGCCAATTCAGTGCCTTCACCCTCGCATATCAGTGGTATGCAAATAATTACACCCTTCTCCCTTCCCTAAAACCTACCTCCTTCTACCCCGTTTCCTTTCCTTTCCCTTCTTCTACCTGTCTCTCTCTCTCTCTCTCTCTCTCTCTCATTCTACACGTTTGTTCCGGCTGTCATAAATCCGGCAGGAATACGGCTGAGCTGTCTTCGGTCCGTGACGAGGGTTTGACTATGGTTGCTCTCAAAGGGACCGTTTCTAACGTCATGCAAAACGGAAGGGTCTCCAAGGTGAGATGCGTTCTATTGCAACTACTACTACTATTATTATTAATATTACTAGTAGTATTACTAGTACTGCTAGTATGTTAGTGTCTAGTATTGTACTGTATAAACATTTTCCTATCTTTTCTATTTTTATTAACTCCATATACACATCCTTACAATATGTTTTTTTGGTAAATTTTTATATAAACATGAACGTGTACAAATGTAAGAATGTATTTTATTATAACGATAGTGAGAAACAATGGCAAGGAAAATTGATTTAAAACTTCGTACGAATTTGTCGTTTACTGTTAGGTAGTATGATTTGAATGACGTCACACATATATTATGATCATTTGAAACAATTGTTTTAGAAACAGAAGATGGGTTTCCTGTTAAACTTGTTACTTGTTTCTTCTTATTCCTTCGAGTCCCTTCTCTCGTTGATTTCCTCGTCACTGTTGGTTAATTTTGTGCAATGCATGCGTGCGTGTTTGTGTGTGTGTGTGTTCTATTTATTGTAAGGCTTATTAGAGATCGTTGAAAGAGATGACTAGTTTATAAATGGAATAAATGTTTTCTTAGATTTTTGTAATAATGTAATTAATATTTTAGTAATTACTGATACGCGTTTTGTTGATTCTTAATAAATTCTTGTTATTTATTTGATGTATTTGATAACACGTATTATATTTTTAAGTGTCTATTAATGTTAGGGTATTGTTTTGTTAAAGAATTCACGAATTAGTATTCATTTTTTTTTTCAAGATAAATTCATGAGATTTTGTTGGTAAACCCTTTTATGTATGCGGCCTATTCAATGTAAATTAATTTAATTGATAATTAATTCTACTTTTAATATATTCTATTATCGAATTACTAATTAGGAATAGAGAGGTGTATGGCTTGTTACGTGTTTTAACGGAGTTGATTAGTTACTAAGGTTTCTCTCGACAGGTATCAAACAGATCATGTGTTAGTTTTAGTATTTCCATAGTATCTACGCCTGATTCTATTCATGTATAAGCTTTCTATATATAATAACATATACTGAAACATATAAACACACACATAAACTCATATATATATATATATACTCAGTTAGGTATCCTGGCAACCTACCTAACGTTCCTAGTACAGGTTGCAATTAATTATAATTGCATCCTTCGCTCGGGATTGTTCGCATAACGCGTAACAATATACGGACTAAGCAGGTAGCTCTTGATTGTTCGTCTTAAGATAATTTACTTCCTACAAGGTAAATCTTGATTATCAAGACACAGTCCTGTGTCATCTTATCAAATTATCTTACATTTAACATTATCTTTATTCGCTTGACATCGTTTGTTTTTTTTTGTCTTTTCTTTTTCCGAAGATAAATAAAATTACCGTTCAACGCGATTAGTTTTGGAAATGATCGTCGCATAATATTATTCTTGAAACGGGGACTAGGGGGTGGATGGGAGGAAAAGTTTGGTACTTGACCAACTATTCGGTAATTTCATTTGGCATCCACTGAGAATGACATCTAAACGTAGTTATATATCGTAGAAATGGAAACGAACGAAAACACATAACAAACAACAACAGTATGGGGGCCACAGTTTGATAATTAATTGTCGCTCGTGCGATACCGTTTACTGTACTATTTACGGGAAAGTTCTATTAGCATTATCCAGACCGGCAGGTGTCCTGGAAATACCGTCGACCTATTTGCTGCCGTGCATCTGACAATGTTTCCTAACATTCATTCATTCATTTCCTAATCAATTTCTATTATTTATTATTATTATTATTATTATTTCGTTTTTTAGAAGTATTTAAAATTCATTTGAAACACATCATTACACCCAATTTTTTTATTCGATTTTGGTTTTTCTTTTATTCCAATTGAGAGTACAATTAAAAAAGAATATTATATTAATAAAATAAACGAAAAAATTACTCGGATTTTTCAATGAAAAAACAAAAATACACCCCTTCTCTTCTACTTACGAAAAAGGAAAATGATAGAAAGAAAAAAAATTTCGCAAAGGAATACAGGGGTAGCAAAACAATGCGAAACGAAACGAAATAAAAATAATTATAAAAAGAAAAAAGAAAGAAAAAGGGGAAACGTACGATTAAGTCCGTGGAAATATTAACGAGTTCATGAATTATTCAAACGAAGTATTAAAATTTCCGGCGGCCACAGAGAGAGAGTATTGAGCGGTTTTTTAAATTCATTCGACGGACTTTTGCTTCCTCGTGTCGTCACTCTCGGATTCTTTTCCGATTAAAAAAATGCATCATATTTCTATACGTTTTTAACCGGCCCCTCTTCTTCTACCCCTCCAAACCCCTCTCTTTTTTGTGCACACGACCAAAACGATCCTATTTTCTCTTTTGGTATTTTTTTTCTTTTCGTTGTGTAGTTGTTTCCTTTTTTTTTTTTGCTTCAAAGTCGTCTCATTCATCTCTCGCTCATTATTAATCACTTTTTATATATATTTTTTCGTCGTTTAATTCGTGCACGAATTAAGCTCGAAGAAAAAAATAAATAATGATTATTTTAAACGTTCATTTTTCGTTCTGCTCTCGCATTGCAATACGAAATTTATTTATATATTTTCTTTATCTTTTTCCATAAAACGTTACAATTGAATTCGATGGGGGAAAAAAAAAGATACATACATATTCATAAAATAATAGCGTAATTATTATAATAATATATTTTTATACGCGTGAGTGTATATATGTATACGTGTATGTAAATGAGAAAAAAATGAGATATTTATAATTTTTTTACCATTTCAATTGAAAATGATTAATTAATAAATCATTGTGTCGTTTAGTTTAGTTTAGTTTAGTTTAGTTTAGTTTAGTTTAATTTTGTTTCGACTTGACTGTTATTTAAATACACGGAAGAATTTCTCACGGATGTTAATATACTTGATTATATTCAAGAGAGTTATTTGAAATAACAATATTCGTAATGGGGGCAGGTAAATGTTATATATATATGTATATATTCCTTTTGCCAACTTTATAGAGAAAACTTCGATACTATTCTGAGTTGAGTTACGCTATGTTCAGCTACTCGAGACTTTAAAGGGCCATTAAGACTGTTTACCGATTCGCAAGCCACCAAATTGAAATTAGAAGATTTAAAATGGAATTAATGGGACTCGATATTGGCTTTTGAGAGACAATTTTCCTTTTTAATTTATATATGTCATATTGATAATACGATTAACAATAAGTTTTATCATTCATTTCTAATTTACATATATATATACATCATATTGATAATATAATTAACAATAACTGTCTATTTCATTAAAAATTAATCTATTAACAGATTGTACTTCAGTAATATATCATAATTCATATTATCTTGTGATTAACAAAAGATCTTCAATATTATTCAACTATTATTTATCTACCCACTTTTACTTCCACCTTTCATAGACACGCGGTGTCTTTCTTTTTAAGTACACGTTTTGAATCCTTTAAGAATATGATATTTATCCTTTCACACTTTGTAATTGGTCTTGGAAGTTGTCCGTGGTGTATAGATAGAACACGAAGCGTTTAATTATTCAATGAGGTTAGGTCATCGGGCGTTACGTTGCTGCAATATGGCTCGTATTGCCCGGTAATTATTGGGCGTACCTTCTCTTCACCCTTCCCACCCTTCACACCCTTCTAACCCATCCCTCACTCCTTTCCTGGAGTTGCCAGTGTTATATAGGTGCGAGGTATAGCACTTGCCCTGAATCAAATAGAGTCATGTGAGTGTTACTGCTGGATACTCAAGTGTTATAACAGGAATGGTGGCTGAGGGATGCCGGAATAGGGTAAGGGGAAGGGAAGGGGGTTGAAATTTGCACGCATTCTCTCCCTTTAAATGCATACACGCATGCAAACTCCCCCCTTCCTCCCTCCCTGCCGCCGTTCCACCCCCTGTTTCCCATCACCGATCACCGGACGCGTGCCAGATGTCAAAAATTGTTTCATTATTGCACGAAAAGTATTCTAAAAAGTAAACAAAGATAAATAGAATTATAAGTATAAGAGAAGTGTGGGCAAGGGGTTAAGGGTTAGATTGTAATTTAAAAATAAAACCGGTAATAGTTCATAATTATTAAATATAATGCGTCAGTTAACATTCATTTGTTTAATAAGGTATTACAATTTAACCTAATTTATATTTTATTTTGTGGACCAACCTCAATGTTATAGAACAAATTAAAAAGTGTATACGATATCTCAATTAGTAACCTAATTTATACACGTATTGTATAGATATATACATATTTTTGTTTGCTTTTAAATTTCGATATTAACGATGGTACGTTGGAAAGTTACGTCATAAAACTTTGAAATGACGTGAAAGTATTTTTCAGGGTATAGACTGAAAAATAAAAATAAAGAGAAATAAATAAATAAATAAATAAATAAAAAATCAAGAGAGAGAGAAAGTGTGTGGTGTGTGTGTGTATGTGAGAGAAAGAGAGAAAAAAAATGGAAAACAAAAATTGGGTTATTCAATGTAAAAATAAAACCTGAAACATGTAGTGTGCATACAATTTTTCGACAGAATTTGATCATGATAAACGCGTTTCGATTCGTACGAGAGCATTTCGTTCGATAATTACGCTCTCGCGTATACCAAAATTGCATTTGTTATAGGCAATGACCTCGACGTGTATCAGCGTCTAATACCAAACGATCTATATAGACTGAAGGGGGTGTCTATGTATGTATTTATGTCTGTGTGTTTCTGTGAAAGAGAGAGAAGGGAAGAGATTCTCGTAAATTAGCGAACGATAGACGATTAATCCATCGGCGTGTCCTCGACTGTTCAATCGATGTTAGGTGAACGGGAAAGGATCGAGAAGATCAAAGGATCGTATAGTCATCTACCCTTAAAAGTATTATTACGTGGTATAGATATTTTATGGGGATAAATTTATACTCATATTTACATAGACAACATTTTAATCTGACTAAATGAGCTCATTATTTTGTTCGTAAGAACAAAGTATTATAATATTATTATAATCAGGTTTTTCATTGCACAACTTATAAAGTTTTTTTTTTTTGCAATGTCTTATCATTATTTTATTTATATTTTTTTTCTCACATTTTTGTTTTATGCTCTACTCATCCCTCCTCTACAAATAATTTATCAACAATCTTAAAATCAAACTATTCACATAACTGTAATTAATTAAATCGTAAGAAAAAAGTATTTATGTTTATAATTGTGTGTGAATTTATTTTCTATTGTAATTAACAATACAAAAATATATATTTTATGATTGATATAAATTATATCGCATTATATACGAATAAGTTTTATATTGATATATACAAAATATTATTAAAATATATTCTTTGAAAATATTTAACAAGATCCTCATATTAACCAGTATAATAATAATTATAATAATTAAAATTCAAATATACTGTATTATATTATACGTTAAAAATACCTGCTCGAGAATATTTATCAAATTATCGAACTTGATATAACATAAAAAAAGAAGTATGTATGCCAAGCAAAAAAAAAATAGAAAAAAAATGCAAATTGTATTATTAATAGGATAGAAATAAATAAGAATAACCGTGATATAAGAATTAGAATTTGGATAAAGATCGGTAACAGTTTGTTCCGTAATTATCGACAGGCTCTGCCGATTTCGTATCACCCCTTGACACCTTTTCTGGCTCGATGGTAGCAAGCTGGGTTTCGTTCCGTCAGGACGAAACTGAACGGGGTGGTTGGTTGACGGTATTCAAGAGGAACAGAGAAACAGAGAAATAGAAAGAGAGGGAAGGAGAAGCAGGAGTAGGGAAAGGGAAAGGGAAAGGGTAAGGGTAAGGGTAAGGGGTAGGGGTTGAGTGAAGAGAAAAGAGGAGAATACAGAGGTAGAATTTCGCGCGTGCTCGGCTTCATCCCCCTCGAAACTACCACCACCAATACCATCATCTACCACCACCACCACCACCACCACCAAAGAGGAGGAACAGGAGGAGGAAGAAGAGGAAGAGGAAGAGGAGGATGCTGCTGGTGCTGCTGCTGGTGCTGCTGCTACTGCTGGTGGTGAGGGTGAGGGTGAGGATAAGGGAGGTGGTGGTGATGGTGGTGGTGGTGGTGGATGCTGAGGGCTGCTGGACCGCGCGCATGAGGTGTCAGTTCTGCGCGCGACCTCTTCCTCTGAAGGTGTCAACCGATTTCGCGAAAGGTGTTTTTCGTGATAAAGAGACAAACTTCAAATCTTTATCTTTCAATCATATATATATATATATACATATATATAAATATATATGTATATGTATATATATACTTATTCTGAAATATCGTGTAATTATTTATAATCCAAAAACCCTCGTGTTGGTAATCATTATTTCTATTATTTTCATCATGATTTTGTGATCATCGTTTACATTAAAAATACACCACTTTAGGTTTATCGTATTTTATAATTTATCATTTTATTTCAACGTATTTTTGTCAATCATAATTTTGTCCTCGCGTTGTTACATTTTTTTCTCCCTCTCTCTTGATTATTTTGTTAAGTATAATAATCGTTGATAAATTATTATTTTATTTTATTATTTGTTTTCGTCATCATATTATTATTATATAACCCGTGATTCTTATTTTTATTTCTTCTCGTTTCGTAAAATGTTTTTTAATTTAGAAATTAGGTTTTCCGATCGTCTAAAAGAAAAACTATCGGTGGAAGATTTATTAACGAGACACAACGTGAATCATAATTCGCGCGTGTTAATTAATCTCTCATCGTCGATTGATTTCTGAATCGTCGCATCGATTGAAAAGAAAAAAAAGAAAAAAAAAATAGGAGCAACGTCAAACTGGATGAAGGACTGACTGGCCACGTGACCACGTTCAGCCGGACGATTATCATGATTCTCGGAATGTCCAGTGGCAAGAATGTACGTTTCACATAAATAAATCATTATTTATTCGATTATTATTAATTAGAAATAAGAATTGCTGTATTTTTTTTTTCTTTTTGATTTATAATTTTTAGAAACGATAATTCCGTGATATAATTATACTTGTATAGAGGGTATAATTTGATGATTTTCTTTTTTAAGATACTTGACATGGTCGTTAATAATTAATTGAAACGAGAATGAAAGCAAGAGAGAGAGAGGGAAAAGTTGTAAAAAGAAAGAGAAAGGTAGGGAAAGTTCTGCCCTTTCGTGATTGCATTGTCGGCATTGTTCTCGGTCCTCTCGGTCGGAACTCCAACAGAATTGTTCTGAATAGAAAGAAAAATTTCATTGCTTGAGAATTATATACCTATATGTACTATGTGTATAATATATATATA
>NW_014569742.1:138760-160556 GCF_001313835.1 Polistes canadensis | reverse complement strand
CGATAATTCATCAGACTCGAGTGTAACGGGGTGGCTCCTAAAATGATTAATTATTGCCATACGCAGCACTCCGACTTCAAGCTCGAAAAATTTTTTTTTTTTTTTTTTTTTTTTTTTTATTAATCTCTTCTTTTTTTTTTTCTCTCTCTCTCTGTCTGTCACTTTCTCCATTTTACTTTTAGTAATCACCGTTATAACTTTACGACAATTTTTATGGGGTGTTGTATATCGAGTCGAGAGTTCTAAAAATTTTCCTATTAATAGATAGAATTTTTGGAATAATTTAATTAAAAATTGTAATTAATTTGAAATTAAAAAAAATTATAAAAAGAATTTAAAAAGATAATAGAAAGAAGGAATCATTTTGACATGCAATCGCGAATAAATAATATTTTTAATGAAAAAAATGAGAGTATATTAATAATATATTATAGCATTACAAATAGTGCTTCTTTTTTTTTTTTTAATAAAATGTTTTATATATTATAAGGACAAAGTATTTTTTTTTTCTTTTTAACTAGGAATAATGCTGACTTTATTTACGATCACACGCTCGAATCTCAGACGATGTTGTGTTTTATGATCGCGAAGACAAAAAGAGAAAAAGAAAAATGTAAGAAAAATAAAAAGAAAGGGAGGAAAAAAAAAATGTATAAAAGAAAGAAACGTTTTTGGAAGGATTCCGTGATTCGAGCCAGTGCATCGTAAACTTCTGCGATAGAGATAATGCCACGAGATCATGATCTCTTTCTTTTTCTTTTCTGAAACATTTTCTAACTCTTTTTTTCTTTTTTTTTTTTTTCTCTTTATATCTTTCTTTTTCTCTTCTTTTTCTTGATTTTCTTTTACATTGTATCTGCAAACGATATGCAAATTTGATACCCTCTTATCAATTTGTATATTATACAATATAGTCATTTCATTTATCTTACTACAGGTAAAAATAAAAAGTAAATGTTAATATATTTATATATATATTCTTTTTTTTTTTTTAATTATAATCATTGAAATATTATTACTATATTAAATCGAATAAAAATTCAATAAAAATATTAATATAATATTAGCGAGTTGACAAAAATAATATTTAATATTAAATAAAATCATGCAATATCGCGCAAATTAAATGGAATTAATTTGATAAAATTAAAAAAGAAAAAAAAAATGTGTATCGATAAACACAAAAAAAAAAAAAAAGAAAGAAAAGAAACAAAACGAAATTATTTTTCGAACAGTACGATATTGCGAGATAATTTTCTAAATTAATAAATACAAACACACTTGCAATCATTTTCATTATTAATATATACATTTATTATAATAATGTAATAGTAATAAAAAATAATAATAATAATAATAAGATGAAACGTAATATAATGCATTAAGATTTAGTGTCCAGTTTTAATTAAAGAAAATAAAGAATAGCGCGATATCCGAGTAAAATTACGCGATCGTAACATTTTGAAAAGGAAAATCGAATTTCCAATGAAAGCACGACACACAAAAGATTCTATGTCAGCAATCCTTCGAATAACGACGAGACGTTCAACGACTCCAACGTAAAACCATTCGATTCTTTTATGTTTCTCTATGGAACTTCAAACTCGTCCTCTTCTCAACAGTTATAATAATAATAATAATAATAATAAAAGTACTTACTCTTACAATTTTTAATTTCGATTCCACCATTCGTAAGTTTCTCGATAATATCAGACACATATATTTTTTTTCATCGAATAAACATTTTATTTTTACTTTTTTTTGGAAGGGGAGGAGGGATATTTTAACTTTGATAATTTAGAAATCCAAATAAATTAAATATTACTTGTTTTTTCTTTTTTTTTTTTTTAAATCTAATTTTCTTACACCCAATATGTCGTACGTAATTACAATTTGTTCACTTATCGTTAGCAATTCGTTGTCATATATATAATACGCGTGAAGAAAATAATAAAAAAGAAAATTAAAAAAAAGAAATCATTATGGTTGTTGAACGATGATAGTTGAGAAAACAGGAAGCGTGAATTAATTAAGAACGATTGTCACGTTTCATGCTCGGTTTCGTCCTTACTAAATATTCGTAATTGAAAACGAGTGAGTTTCCACCGTTTCACTAGAAACGGATAGAGAAAGAAAAGATATATGTATATATATATATGATACATATATACATAGTCCACATAGCATGCGTGCAATTTACATTTAACTCGATATTCCAATCATGTTTAATCGTTAAATGTATTAGAGAAAGATGGAAATGGGGGGAGGGGGAAAAAAAAGATGATAAAATTGATTAACTTTTTATTCCCACTCTATACCCCCCCCCCACCTCTGCCACCCCCCTTCTCTGAATTCCTTGGATTTTTGTCGATGCTTATAAAACTTCTTATACGAAATTCCCGCTTAAAACTGCGAAAAATTTTTATATAAATTTATATTTATTTAATATATGTATATTTAATATGAAGGAATTTATAAAGATTTCAATAAATGTGGAAAATTTATGAAAAAGAAATGAGATACGATAAGATAAGATCTATTTTTAACACTTGAATAGCATCTTTTTTTTTCCATTCCTTTCATTTTTTTCTTTTCTTCCTATTATTTTTAATTTACTACGAAGATAGATATTTTTTCAGAAAAAAAAACTCCTCCATATATAAATATATAAATTTAATTTATTAATCCGGTTTTTTGTAATAATAAATATAAAGTTAACGAATTTATAAAAAAAAAAAAAGGAACAAGAAACAAGATAAACCGAGATGTCGGCAAATAGTTGATACAGTTTAATTACGTCTTCATAAAATTTCAATGACCTACGAAATGTTTTACTTTCTCTCTCTCTCTCCCTTTATATATATAGGGTTTCTCTTCTATTAACTAACATCGGTTAATCAAAAATTCGATACCGTTGAAATGGTTTACAGAAGGGCCTTTCTACATGGGGTGGGGAGGGTCGTGGGGAAATGTAATTAACGCATGGACAACCAAATTAACGTTTTAATTATCTTCGTTAACGCTCTTAGTATATCGGTGTTTTAAGTTTACCTCGCGTGGTAATCGTAAATACATGTTTTTTTTTGTTTTCTTTTTAATTATTACACGAGTAAACAACACATATACGACATTATAATAATATATCACTTTATACGTCCAACGTATCATGTTTTTAATTATTCCTGATAAGCTTTGAGGTGGTTAACACGACGTATCAAAAATTGATCTAATGGAAAAAGGTTTAACTAAAGTATCGACAGAGTACTGACAGAGACAAAGATAAAAAAGAAAGAAAAGAAAAAAAGGTGGGTTGGGTGGGGTGGGGGTAGGCAGGTAGGCAGATGATGGTTGGTCGTTGAAGGGGGATGACGATCGACGAGGAAAACTCTTTTAAAATGTCGTGCGTCACGTGAATCGCCACTAAAATGTAGGTCGCTGCGAAATTACACGTCACTTTTTGTTAGACACCCTCCTGCCCCCTTCTTCCTCACCCTACGAATCCCCACCCTATCATCCAATCATCCCTGTTCCGTTGTAGAAGATGAGAAGTTAACGCACGTTAAAATGAAAGGCTAGTAAAATAGATGATAGGGAAAAACTAACAACTCGTTTTCTGTATGCGTGCGTTTGTATGCACTTGTGCGTGTGCATAAATAATCATTTTACGTTACACATTGAGTGTTAATTCATTTGAAATAAATAGTATTAACGTTGTGACGTGTACATTTTTTTGTTTTTGTTGTTTTATCTAAACTTAATTACGAATTTGTATTTTGATTATTTCAAAATGTTATGTAAAATTGTAATACATACATCCATTTTTGTCCCTTTTTAATTATCGTATAAAGGGAACATTTCAACACTACGATAACTATGATATAATATATCTAATTTTAATTGTGTGAAATAATAATTGAAGATAAAACAAAAAAAAATGCCATCGATGTTAGCATTTACGTTTATTGAAAATAAAAAATTAATTCGAATAGATGAAACTATCGAAATTTACAAATACCAAATTCTTATGTTCAAAGGATATCGTTAATACACAAAACGTAATCCTGAATAAGCCATAATACCAGTAGTTAGTATTATAACAACATATTAGTATCGAATGGGTACCTGAAATTCATGATATCGAAGGATATACGTATAACTTTCCAACAGTTTCCCATAATCCATCGAAATTGACTCTCTCTTTCCTTCATTCCCCCCATTCGTTCACCTCCCTCTCCTTCTCCTCTCCCATCGCTCTCTATCTCTCTTATTCACTTTGCTTAAGTACTTGCACAAGTTGCAAGGAAATCAGGAATTCGAAGTTGCTAACGTAAGCGCCGCGAGAGGTTTAGCCAAGAGAAATACAGTGGGTGGTGGTGATGGAAAAGGGCCGAGGGGAAGGGGCAGGTAGTATTTTAAAGCTTAGATTTTGTTAACTCGACTTTTGAGAAATTTTCTTTCCAACTAAAGATTGCTGACCACGATGACTCTTTCAAAGTTCTTGGTCAAAGGTTGTTACTCAAAGCTACAGGATTTACAGATAAACCAAACGTGTATTTACATATAAACTCTATGTTTTTATGTATGTATATGTATATATTGTGTATATATATATATGCGTCGAAGAAGGAAAAAGTTTTTTCCCTCTTTTGCGTTATGCATTGCAAACGTCGCTCGATTTCCCCTTCATAGTCCCATGGAATTTATATTCACGTGAAATACATTCATACGATATACATATACACATGAACGCATATATTTAGACGGATTTTCCTTCCTCATTCTTTTCTTCTATTTCTTCCTCTACTTATTCTTATTCTTCATAATACTTCTTTGAGAAACGTATTTTCCAACTACGAGGGAATACCACCTGGATTTTAACTTCTTTTCCCTTTTTTTTTTCTTTTTCACATTCTTTTTTTTTCTCTAACTAAAATCATTTGACATACAGCACTGTCTCTCTTTCTCTCTGTCTTATTCTTAATTTTATCTTAAGTATTATATTGGTATGATCACAAAGTATTATGACTTATCGAATTAAGTATATACTATTAACTTATAGATTCACATTTATTTTCGAAATAATCATACCTTTCTTCCACTGTTATATTTACAATTAAACATAATTTCTAGTAGAAAAAATGTATACAATATATATAGAATTAATTCTAGTTAAAATGTATTGCATTGCATTGTTCGTATTTTTATTTTCTAAATGATGTTCTTAAGTTTTATTAAAAATTATTTCTGTTAAAACAATACCGTAATATACCGATAGAGAGAAACACCTTAATTAATTTCAATTCTAATACAGAATATATATGAAATTATGAAATGTGGTTTAGTTGAAATGTTTCCACCCGGTATGCATTTATTCGTTGCTTAGTCTGGAAAGTTGTTGGTACTGGGTGGTATCGTAGTCTCTAAGGTATGCACCTGCAAAACGTTCACCTGCACTTTTACTACCATGCGCTAAATTACGTCGAATATTAATGTCCTCGAAGTTGGGCTTTCCAGTTGAGGTTAGAAAGGTAGGAAGGAAGGAAGGAAGGGATAAAGGGATGAAGGGATGAAAGTAGGAAGGCAGAAAGGAAGGAAGGAAGGAAGGAAGGATAACCCTAAGGAGCAATCAGAGCAAGGAAAGGATTCTGAATGATCCTTTCCTCGATAAGACGACCTTGAAGTTTTCCTCCCCCTTTCCTCGAGCATTTCTCGGTTTTACACACACACACACACACATTTACAGTTTTAACCAGAAGTAACTGAAGAAAGTAATTAAAAATCTTGCGGTAGATACGCCACAAACAGAAATTTTAAGAAACGTACCTGATTTGCATAATAAGAAAGTACTAAGAAAAAAAATATACAAAAAAAAAGAAATATCTTATCAACTTTTATTTACCACCCCACCCTTCCTTTCTTCCTTCTTTCTTTGCAGTATACTTTGAGGAATAAATTTTCTTAGATTTGAATAAGTATATTGTGTATTTGCTATTTTGAAATAATTCAACGTATTCTACTCTGAACAATAACTTGACCAATTGGATCACCTGGCTTCACCCTAATTAAATTTTTAAATGCGAATAAATTAAAAACCCACAAATTTTTCTCCAACTGAGATAACTACACTTGATCATATAGTATTGAATGAATATAATAATGCAGTTGCAAAAATAAATATAAACTCACAAGAAAATTCATTATATCATAAACACCATATTACAACATTATTACAAACATTATATTTTCGTTTAGATAGGAAAAAATATTTTGAACAATACATTTAGATATTTTTACAATTTATGTTACAACTATTGTGAACACCCTATATATATATAGGGGTGTATAGTTATATGCAGGGATATATAGTTATGTATAATTATATTATATATATATATATATATATACAGGGATGTATAGTTATATGCAGGGCGACATATAGTTATGTGTAATTATATTATATATATAATATATATATATATGTGTGTGTATGTGTGTGTACATATACCGGTTCAATCTTCTCCAATTAAATTCTATTGGAATTCGCACGAATGCCAATACCGGTCCGGAGAACGTTCATTGTGTTGGGATAATGAGAGAGTAGGTGGTGTCGTTGGTGAGAGGAAGGAGTGGAAGAGGATGAGGAGTGGGTGGTGGAAAGTGTGTTGGGATGGGGACAGGGGGGTGGAAAGCGTGCTGCCGAGCTTAACGTTGCGCGAGCGTTCATTTCTCTAGCGTTCTATGTAAATGTGTTGGATATGGAAGCATAGGAGAGAGAGAGAGAGCGAGAGAGAGAGAGAGAGAGAGAGAGAGAGAGAGAGAGAGAGAGAAGCCATCTGCTGTGTTCACGTATGCCACTGGGAGCAATGCTGCTATGTTGGTCGCACTATGCTTTCGATGTACTCTAGAATTCCCCATCCCCAACCACCCCTTCTATCATTCTCTTTCTCTCTCTCTCTCTCTGGCTTCTACCAACACTAAGAACATCCTTATCTGTCTATATCTGTACGTACCAACGGCTATAGCTTCGCTTTATTATGCTGCATTATGCTGCGGTATGCTATATTACGGGTCCCCATCGAGGACTATGGTGTTTCCCTGTGCTACTTCTGTCCGATCTCTGTCTGTCTCTCTCTCTCTCTCTCTCTATTCGTGTACACTTGCTACTAAAAGTTTTATATCTTCGAATCATTAGATGATATTCAATCGAAATTGATTATACTAATCAATTTGTTATAACAATTATAATATGTCAACATTGAAAAGTAGATCTTTTATTACGTATGAAACAATACTCATTCTTTGGTATGAATAAAAAATATTAAAGGAAATTATTATACTTGATAATTCGTATATAAATTTTTGTCGGAATTATTATTAATTATTTTGTAAGGAGGGTTCTGATTTTATTTTCTTCTTTCTTTTTTTCTTTCCTTATAAATATCTTGCATTATTTTTTGGAGAATTTGAGCAGGGTTTGGAAACTTTTGGTTGACAGTGTATGGGCTACGTATAATCTATACATATATATATATATATATATATATATACTTTTCATATATGTATATATAGATTAGTAAATACATATGTGTGTGTGTAAGGGTCACTAGTCGATCTAGTTGGTACGTGTTTTGTTTCCTAATTATACGAGGATTAGAAACGTATCGACAAGCTTATATTACTTGTATAGAATATTGCAGACACATATATACAAAGTGTTCAAACTATTACCAGCCAGCAATTTTCTTACAGAAATGGGTAAATATTAAGAAACAAAAATTACATGGGGGAAAGAGTAGTACTGTTTTTTTTTTTCTTATACGCAATGCAATAAAATTATGTAAATTTTTGGTATTAGAATTCTAATATAATCGTATTCGTTAGAAACGAAGGGAGGACGATTATCAATTATTCAAACGAAATCTTGTATATTTTTATAATCTGTCTAGTAATACCTTGAACACCTCGTATATTTCGATAGTATATGAGAGAAAAGGATTATCTTCAAAACAAGGGCATTTACCGGTTCGCGATTAAACCCAGATTATGTTCAGTAGTTTCCTACGTACTTATACATACGTGTGCGTATGTGTGTGGCATGCATGTGTTTTTAATAAAAGTTATCTTTTAATTTAACGTATTTAAACTTCATCATAAAATACAACTTTCGTCGAAACGATTTTCGCGTAAGTGTGTAATCCTTGTTAAGATACTTTATTCTATTTTTATCTTTTTTTTTTTGTTGGTTTTATTTTCTTCCAATAGATTTTTTACTCACGTTTTATATTGTAAAAGAGTAATTTCGTTTAGACGGTGCGAGGAGAGAGAACGGGAAAGGGGAAGAGGAAAGAGGGAGGAGGAGGAGGGAGTGAAGTGAGGATTTAGTTAAATTTTTGAATAAAAATCGTGTTCACATATGTGCGGATGGATTGTCGTCACGTTTTAAACAAGCAATATAATGCGAATAGTTAAAATCTATATAATACTAACTTAAATTGCAAAAGACACATAGACACACATACACACATATGCTAACGTAATATTACGTGCGTGCAAACGTATAATTAAAATCTTTCTAACGCGTCGCTCGTGATTTGCATTTTAAGTGTTTTCGTTGGGACTTCATTATCGTAGGTAGACTATTTTATACTAACCGGAGTGTGACGGGTTCGAGAAATGAGAAAAAGGAAGCTTCAATGCTGATTTTATTAAAAACCGAATTATAACGAAAAAAAAAATAATAGACAAAAAAGAAAAGAAATAAAATAGACATCGAAGAATGAAAATAATATTAGATGAATTTTGGATGTTTTAATCTACGATATCTACAAATTACCAAAGTCTCTTCTTTCCAATGATCTTGAAGAAATATATATCTAGGAGTATATCTGATGCCTTTGGAATAATAATTTGTATAAGAGAGAGAGAGAGAGAGAGAGAGAGAAACTTGCTGTACTTACTATGAAATATGATGCAATACGAATTGCATTTTCCGATCAGTGAACTTCTCACCTCCCACCTTCGAAATAGAACGAGACGTATGTGTGTTCCGTGATTGCAAATTCGCTTTACATTAATTACGTGTAGAGAGAGAGTCCAATGAATTTCGGTGAAATGGGCTGATTGTGGGGTGGAGAGAAGGGGTGGGGAGGTGGAAAGGTAAAGTTGTGTAGGTTTTACACGTATCTGAAGGGGAGGGTGGTTAATGGGGGTAGATAGGTAGGTAGGTAGGTAAAGTATAAAGGTGAGATAGGTGTAGTAGGTTCGTGAGAGGTGAGGCGTGATGGTACCTCTCAATTCCCATGGAGGTTTAATTTGTTTTCGATTTACGCGCAACACGCAAAGTAAATAAAGCTTTTGATGGAAGGTAGGTGTATAAACGTGCGTCCATCTGTCGTCAGGGAAACACAAACACACAAACACACACACGCACGCACTCGTGCTAACGTATGCATATTTATGGTAGTAGTAGATATATAATCGTCGAAAATGATCAAACCTGAAACATCATTTTTGAATAATCTGCACGAATTATTGTATATTCGGGGTAATATTTGATTATAATTATAACGTTTTGTTTTGTTTTTTTTCTTCTACGATGACGTTTACATAAAATACTCAATTATAAAATATATATATGTATGTATGTATGTATGTATATATGTACGTATGTGTGCATGATTTTAGGATAAATTTGAACAAGATTATTATGATATTTAGATTATTTTAGTTCGCGTTTGGATAATTTCGATTGGTGGTTTTGATGGTATTGAAAATAGATTGGAGAATATCCTACATATATAATATTATATACGAGAGTAGAGTTAATTATTAATCTATGTAATAGAAAATATATCTCAAAATCACATTAATATTATAAAATAATCTCTCGAATATTATTGAAAAAAAAAGGAAGAAAAAAAAATAAATAATACGTTTAAGTATATTCTTGATAAATGATCATTTCTATTAATCAAATTCACCATCCCCTATCTCTCTACCTCTCGTTTTCTTTTCTCGAACACCTGCAGAGTAATTTTAATAAATTCCAAATGTGTTAGATGGAAATAAGGAAAGTTTATATACGATCGAAGTAGCATAAGCGCGAATTCGTAAGTTACGCGGGAGGATTCGAAGAACGCAGGGTGGCCTGCAATGAAAGAGAGAGAGATAAACAGAGAGAGAGGGAGAGAGAGAGAGAGAAAACGGCTTTTGAGTCGGGTTAAAAGACCTCATACCTCTTCGGGTACATAAACCGCCTTAATGCACCCTCGGTAGCAGGCCATTACACCGCGTGCGCATACACCCCACGAACGTAACCACCACCACCACCCCCTACCTTCTCTACCCTCATTCCCTTTCCCCCCAATCCTCTCTTCCTCCTTCTTTGGACCCTCTGCTGCTACCCTCGAAAGCCACCCTGAAGCATCACCCTGTTCACCCTCTTACACCCCCTAACTACCCCCCACACTCTTAGTCGTTGCATTTCTCTCTCTCTCTCTCTCTCTCTCTTTCTCTTGTAGTAGTATTAGACGCGTCAAACATACATATACACGCGTATACATTTATATATAGAGATTTGTTGTGTAATATATATATATATATATAGGTGTATGTATAAGCAAGAAGAACTGGTGCGCACGTTCAGCCACCCTTAACGCATATTTACGCCGTTATCGAGCAAGTAGAGTAGCTAAAATTTACAGTGCCAGTCGCGATACGTTATTTCCACGGTCGAAACATTAACGCAACACCACACCCACACCCACACCACAATTCTACCTACACCTATCCTATACACCTCCTCCTCCTCCTCCTCTTACTCAGAGCATTTATATCATGCTCGTTTCCTCGCAAAAGAAAACTACGACGATTAAAAATGTAACCTTTAACCTATAACGCGTAGTAGACTAGCACTTCGGTCTCTTTGTTTGTAGGTGTGAGATATGTGGTATGTACTATATGCATTTACGCTCGCGTAAATCTTCCTCTCGCGACTAAATCGTCGTGTCGGTAATTTTTTTATTTATTTATTCGCCCCTTTTTATCTCTTTTTATTACAGCTTCATGTCCGTTTTTTTTTTTTTTTATCTTTTTCCTTTTTTTTCGTATTTTATTTTTAATTTATTTTATTTTTTATCTTTCTCTATCTCATACACTTTTTCCCTTACTATTTCACTTATTCTCTCTTATTCAAGTTATATTTATATTCCCCCACACACACATATACACACATTAAGTATTTTATTGTATATTTTATTATTATAAAGGGGTATTATGCGCGTGTATTTTTTTCTTTTTAATTTCCCTTCTATACGACAATTTAAGATTACTTTATTTATCGTATAAATAATTTTATTAAACTCATGTAAAAAAAAAGAAAAAATAATATCATTACACAATACAAGATTAGGAATTATTCGATTTTGTTGCACTACCTTTTTTATTTTTTGTCAAATATTAATAAAATATTAATCAAAAATTACTTATATTTTTAAATTGATCTCTCTAAATATAATTAACTTTTTCTACTATAAAATATAGAAATAGAATAAAATATATTATTATAATAATATCCTTGATGTATATGACATAAACTATAATAAAGAAATGGTTAAAATTTTTTTTCCTACAACATTATTATCATTTACTGCATTCTATTTTTCACATTGTCTTCTTAAAAAATATGTTTCTACATTAATATACATATCCTGTGTTATATAGTTTTGCATTCTTCTCGAGCATCTATTGCCATCTTTCATCGACCACCACCAAGAAGACACATCCCGAAAGAGAAAGAGAGAGAAATATAGAAAGGGATAGATCATCATTTTCACGTTCGAGTTTAAAAACGTATTCCCGAGGGAACGGTAAAGACGTAACTTTTCAGTGTTAGCTTTCCCTCCTATTATCAAACATTGTACATATGTACAGTCATATGTAATACATATCCATGTACATTATATATATATATATATATATCGATGCACACACGAGGATACACAAATTCACATACACACGTATCCATACCGCAAAGCTATTAACGAGTGTGTCCACGAAAAAATACGATCGGTCTCTGTAATCTAAAAAGAAACTGGGACACTTTCGTACGGTTCGTGAATAAAAACGTGGGCAACGGGGGGGTGGGAGGAAGGGAAGGAGAGGGAGGGGGAAGATAACAATAAGAAAGTAAGAAAGAAATAAAGAAAGAGAGATAAAAAAAAAGATACGAAAGAAAAGAATACAGTACTCACCAACCCCTTTCTTTTCAGTTTTTTTTCCTCTCTTTTATTTATTATTTTTCCCCCTTATATATATATTTCTTTTAGCATTATTTTTTATGGAAGAAAGGGAAGAAGAGTATGGGTTGGTTTTTACGCACGGTAGAAAGTAAAAGAAAAAAAAAAAAAAAAGAAAATAGGCGAGAATTTTAACGCGCGAATATCTTTTTCTTTTGTGAAAAACGGGGGGTGGGTGGTGAAAAAAAGGAAAAAATAAATCGTAACTAAAAGTATAAAGAAGAAGGAGGAGTGGAGAGGGAATGGGAAGGTTGGTTGGTTGGTTGGTTGGTCGAAGTAAAAACCTATCGGATGAATTTTCGTTTCGCTTTGGTTGATTGCCGAAGAAGAACAAACGTAGTAGCCATGTATGTAGGATGCATGTAGGTACGTACCTAGGACGATCCCTTTTATTGAAATCCGCCTTCCGTGTTCCCACCCACTCATATTTTCCTCTCACAATGTATATTCTCTCTCTCTCTTTCTATTTGTCTATCTATCTCTTTTTCTCTTTCTCTCTCTCGCGTAGCAAATTCAACACCAGACAGACCCTCGACTCGTACTCGCCCTTTTGAAGACCAAGTGGTCTATTCTCATGCATATATTCGTAGACATGTATGTTCCGCATCGCGACCACTTACAGTCGTCGAACAATCGCCCCTCGATTTTGAATTTTCATACGCCACTGATGTGTATGAGAGAGGGAGAGAGAGAGAGATAGATAGTGATAACGTTTCTACGTTCGTTCGAATATTGTACAATGTTCCACGATATTCTACAATATTCTACGATCAATTTCTAAAGATTCTTTTCCTTTTTTTATTTACTTCATATTGTTTGTTTCTTGTTTGGAAAAAAAGAAATATTACGTGTTCCAAGAATTTTGAGAATTTCACCTTTTTTTTCCAGCTAAAAGAAAATAAAATATACGAAGGGAAAAAAGTATTGATAATATATAAATTCTTGATTAATTAAAAAGAATATTTATATGATCCATTCGAAATTGTGACAAAAATCATAAAATATAATATTTAAAAAAGAATGAATTTAAAACACTTCGTGTTGGTTTGAAATCTTTGAAAGACTTAAAATATTTGAATAAAAGAAAAAACACTCGTCGTTTAATTATATCACAAATTATATTATAAATATTAGTATTACCTTGAAATATATAAAATACATTATTCGTGGTAGAATTGGTGGTATATATTGAAAACGGAAAAGAATAAGGAAGAAATGAAATAAGAAAATTCTTGAAAAATATTTACCGTTTAAGGTGTGTACCATGATATCACCGAGGGACAAATTAATGTCTCTCCCCCAACTACCTCCCCCCCTCTTCACCCTATTCCTTTCAACCCTCCTTGCAACCATCCTGACGCAACTACCCCCCCCCGGCCTCCTGCTCCTTCGTTTTGACTTTGTTTGCCCGAGGTTATTAGTTGGCCTTTACTTCTTTACTTCTCTTCGTAAAGTCGAGAGAAGAACTGCATTAAATGGATGGACGCTTATTTCCCCGAGTCACCTTCTTCCTCCTCGGTGGAAAAAAAAAGAAAAAAAAAAAAAAGAAAGACAAAAAAAAACAGTGTCCTCGTCCAGTTCCCTTCAAGATTTTTCCTCGTTGTAACGCCAAGGAAAAGAAGAAAAAAAAAGGAAGAAGAAAATAAATAAAAAGAAAAAAGAGAGATAAGCAGGGGGAAAAAAAATAATGGTTCGTTCGAAGAAAAAAGAGGTTGTTGTGAGAAGCAAAAAAGAATGAAAAAAGAAAGCAAAAAAGAAGAATAAACGACGAGGGTGGGGGGAAGTGGGTGGACGGGGTGGTGAATGAAATAATAAAAAATAAAGAAAAAAAGGGGGAAAAAAATATGATAAAGAAAGGTAAAATAAAAAAAAAAAAGGATTGAAGCGATATTTTTAAACTCGTTCAACATTATTTGAGAATACCGATAAAGTATGAAAAACTTTTGCCAAGAGTTAAAACTCACTTTTGCGCGAATGTGTTTCTCAGAAGTTTGCGATTTTTGTGAAAGCCTTCTCCCCCAGTCTCTCCCCCCCGTTCACCTGTCCCACCACTCCCTTCTCGCTTTCTTACTTTCTTTTTTCTCTCACTCACTCCTCCACCTCCTCCTCATTGTTTTTTCTTTTTTTCTTTTTCTTGCCCGTTCGCTCGTTCGAATTTCAAATTCGTAATACGGGCTCGACCATCGAGATGCACCCCTTTCCTTCCCCCTACCCCATCACCACCCTTTTCTTCCTACCGTAAGCCATTTCGTAAAGTACATTTTATTCGAGAATGACCCCGCGTAAATGGAACATTTTTCGAAAGGTGAAAACTCACCTTCCTACGTAAACGTGGTCTTTGAAAATAAAAAGGAAAAATACAAAAAATAAAGTTTGTTTCGTTTAGGAATTGTCACGCATTTTTCTTCTCTTTATTTGATTTTATTTTTCGTTTCATCGTTGATTAAGAAAACAAGATAAATGATTGTTTCTATATAAATAATGTAAACTGTAATTAAATCAATATGAAAATACTCGTTTGTATTCTGTACACGTTGTGTGGTATGAGAAAACAAAAAAAAGAATATATTTAATCAATAATATAATATAATTTGTCTTATTCTTCCTTATTATTATATAATATAAATAGTATAAATTCGATTTATTAATCAAAATATTATATCGAATTCATTTTGATAATGCTTGAAAACAGTTTTGTTCGATTTACAAATTTTCATTGATTTCATCGAAAATAGTTTCACTAGAAAAATAAAATATTTTAACCTTTCAACCCCTTGAATGTTCATCCCCTATATCACAATCAATTCGAAACTCCACATTCTATCCCTCTCTCTCTCTCTCTTTCTCATTCTTTTATAAGATCGGAAAACAAGTATAAGGATAAAAGAATTCCTAAGGGTACCCTAACGTGTTTCTGCGTTTTTTTTTTTTCCCGTGGATGAGCTGACAACTGAGCGATAAAGTGAAACGACGACGACGACGACGAGGAATAGGAGGAAGAGGAGGAAAAAGAGGAAGAAGAAGAAGAGGATGATACTTTTGGGAAAGAAAAAGCCTTCGGGGAGAGGTTTCGACAAAACCATCGAATATAACAACAATCGTTATCTACTCTTCCATATTATACTAAAACCCTCTCGCTAGAGAACCATATCACATCATTCGAGATGAGAAAATATATTTTTCTTGATCGTAAAGTGAGAGGATCGTTTGTTGGTTGGTTGCTTGCTTACTTGGTTGCTTGGTTGCTGGGTTTAGGTTCGAAGTTATAATCGGGTGAAGGCTTATATCGGACAAAACGAAATACTTATACGATCGATCGAATTTTATTATCTACCTGAAAGAATGGAACCATCTCTGTAAGTTCACATATATATATATATATATGAATGTATGTGTTTGAGAGGAAGAAAGGAACGCAAAAGCAATACGTCAGCAAAGCATCGAGCTTTTCAAACACACACACACACACACACACACACATATATATATATATGGTAGAAAAGTTGGTCCACGTTCCACAAACGATCCTTCACGCGCGTGTTACCCGTTGAACCCTGGCGTTCCAATATCTAAGTCATAATTTTAATGAAATTCCTCGTGGAGGATCCCGGTCTCTGAATTTCAATCCTCGATAAATAACGGGTCAGCTCTCTCTCTCTCACTCTCTCTCTATCTATCTATCTTTCTTTCTCTTTTATCTCTTTGAACATACCTGCAATTCAGTGCCGTGCCACGCTGCGGCGTGTGCTACGGCCGATATTTTATTTTCGAACTAGAACATGAAACGTGTTCGATGCTAGAAGACCATTCGGATTGGAATGAAAAGAAATAAATATGAAGGCTTTTTTTTTCGTTTTTGTTTTTCACGAAATATATATATATATATATAATATATATTCGAATAGGTGCATGAAAGGAATAGATGGAATAGATAGAAATGAAAATTCTTAGAAGATATTACAAATTCTTTCTTAAATACTGACAGAAAGGAATGTGAATTGTCTCGTGGAGTAAAGTTTACCTCTTGACCCCGTTTAAATATACTACTAGTTCTTTAATTTATATATATATACTACTTAGAACTTCTTTATAGATTATATAATATTCCTTCATTTTGTTCTCAATTTATTTCATATTTTAATCAATAAATTATATTCTAGAAAATATTCTTTACAATTCAAATCTTCTCTCACTTTCTTGCTTCCTTTTTTCAAGATAATACAATGATTTAATATTTGTTTTTAACAAAGCATACTAGATTGTTCCATTTAATCGTAATTAATAACATACACGTGTTTTCTTTCCAACTTAAGTTATTCCATTCAAATTTTATCAGAGTATATATCTTTTTCTCTTCCTTTCTCTTTTTTTTTATTTTTTCTTTCTCTCTTTTTGCACGTGGATAAAATATAACGTGTAAACAGGTAAAAATTTTCCCCCCAAAGTTAAAAGCGATTTCGTTTTTGCGTTTTCTCTTGGCCTTGCTGGCTGGTTGGTTGGTTGGGTTGGCTGGCGTGACACGTAAAATTCAGTGGAGTATTACTTACTCGGTCATATATCTCATTCGTTCGAGTTTGTGTGTTCATTCTATCTCCCTCTCTCATCCCCCTCTTTAACTTAAAACCGGCCAACGCAGAGCGCGATGTTAATTAAAATGAACGTTTCAAAAGGTACGAGAGAAACAGAGACAGAGACAGAGAGAGAGTGAGAGAGAGAACATTTTCTGTGCGTACGAGTGGGTATTAAATGGTTCTATATAATTCACGCGCAGATATAAATACACACACACACACACACATTTCTATCAATACGTATGTAAATATATATATATATATATATATATATGTGAGATCGGTAATTACATTCCGCGCGTAGAATGTTGCTACCTGATAAATTAATCATACATGCAATAATAACGTCAGTGCTATTACGAACAGTTACGAGTTCTGGTCTAACGTTAAATCACCCCTTAGGTGATTCTCGTATCAAGACACCCGGTATATAATGTCAACGTCGTTCAGAGATCTACGATGCATATCATTAAGATATCCCTATCGGACTAAATTCGCTTCGTTAAACTATATCCTATGTATAATGCATATGCAAATATTTGTATGTGTATATAGATGTGTATGTATGTGTATATGGCGTGTATGTATATGTATATCCATGTGTTGGTAGTTTCTACTAACGAAGATTAACAACGGTACTATGTTACCTTTGGAACTTTCCCAACTAAACCCTTACCGATTTTCCATTATTTTACATGGCCTTACTTGCCACCCCCTTAAGGCCATACCACCTATCTTTCTCACTCGCACTCGTATTTTCTTCAATGAACATTTTGTTAATGAAGTTTAATTAGAATAAGTCTACCATCGTACAGGGGGAGGGTTAAATAGAAATTTTATTCGAAAATAGTATTAAATGATGCATTCATTTCACTCCCCCTGCTGCATTGATTTTTATTGTAATTCTTTAAATAATAATTTGCAGTTAGATTTGAGAGAGTAAAATTGTTGATTAATGATCGATTTAATGATTAATAAAAGAAAATGAATAAAAAGAGTGAAGTAGAAGAAGAAGAAAAATGAAAACAATCCGCACTATTAGCAGAATTGGTTCTCACCCAGGTTTTCTTTGCTCGTTTCTATTACTTTTTTTTTTTTCTTTCTTTCTTTTTCATTTTCATTTTCTTTTTGCTCACTTTTCTTAAAGGCGTAAAGTCTCGTTGTAATTTCGAAAGTAACGCCAGTCTCTCTCTCTCTCTCTCTTTCTCTTTTACTTTCTATAGTTATTCTTGCGGTAAAATAAAGAGAAAAAGAAAAAAAAAAAAAAGGAAAAGAAAAAAGCCAGCACCATAACCGCAAGGAGAGTAGTATTATGGTGTGGCTGGCTCGTGGACGACGATAGAATATGGAAGAGTGGTATGCAAATTTCTCGAAATGACGGTCGATGTTGGTGCAATGGCACTCTCGGATAAAGCTTTGCGAAAAGATGTGAGGACAATACACACCTATGTCTCTACGTTTGTCTCTATGTGTGTACGTGTGTATATGTATATATAATATAAAAGGGTCGCGTAAGGGTTATTGCAAACTAAAGAACGAGGAGTAAGATTCCTTGACTTGTCGTTGTTTGGTTTTGTTATTTTTTTCGGTGAGTGGAATGACACACCTGGAAAAAATGTATCCTACCTTTTTCTTGATGAAAGATTTTTTTTTCTTTTAAGATGATTAATATAATTATAATTGTAATAAAAAAAATTATAATTAATCGTTACGTTGAAAAAAGAATATTTTGTTATGTTATTGATTGAATTTCTTTTCTTTTCTTTTCTTTTTTCTTCGAATTATTAGAGAAATGATAGCGGATTTCTTGATAATTTGTGATGTAATTGAATAACGATTAATTATAAATTAAAATTGTCCGAGAATGATCGCGATCGTTTAAGATTGTTTGATTATGGGGGAAAGTATTATTAGAATAGAGAAAGAAAAAGACTTAGGAGGAGGGGTTGGTCTGGGCGTGAACCTAACGTCGCCGACTTGCAATTACTTATTTTAATAAAGAGTCACTAAATTGCAAAGCACTTTGCTAAAACGATTACCTACCGGGAAATTGCTTTTAGCGCCACAATTACGGCCTTCGCTAGCATCCCAGTTCGTGTCGCGTTACGAGAAAGAGAACTTTCAACGTTTCGGAAGATCCCCTACTATATACCCCATAGACTAAGAAGAAACTTTCTTTTTCTATAATATATCTTGTGTTTTACATTAAAAAGAAAAGAAAGAGAGAGAGAGAAAAAAAAAGAACTAGGTACTTTAACGTAACACTCAATTATTCACGATTGAATTTTTTTTTCATTACGAACACTATTATTATCTCGTCTAATTGAATATATTATCCAAAACTATTATACATCATTTTATTCGAACAAATTTTATACAAATTCTCAATATAATTCGTATTCGTAAATAAATAAATAAAGAATAATAATAGGACTTCTCTAGAATCTGTAAAAAAAAAAATAAAAAGAAAAAAATAACACATACACGTACATACATATATACACGAAAATATATAACAAACAGTGAGAAATAATTCCACGTGTGTATGATACTTATGAAAAAGTGGTATATACCCCATATTATGAGAGTAGCAAGTTGAGATCGGTGGTGGAGGGCTTGATAGAGATCGGTATAGGTAGAAAAAAAAAAGAAAAAGAGAGAGAAAAACATATATATATATATATAAAGAGAGTAGAACTAGAATGAGCAGGAAATGTGACTGGGATGCCGTGAAGCGAATCAAACGATTTCACGCTCTAGATTCTGAGACTCTTTGCATGAACCGGTACAGAGGATAGGTGTGGGTGGGAAAGGTAGGGAAAGGGGGTGGGATGTATAGTAAGTAAAAAAAGAGAGAAAAAGAAAGAGAGTGAGTTAGATAGGTAGATATAGCTAGCTGGCTAGCTAGCTAGATAGTTGGATAGTTAGATAGGTAAAAGTACTTCTGTCTCACTCACTCGCTCGCTCACTTATTCTCACACAGACACACACACAGACAGACTTTTCTCCTTTTTCCTAACATTTTTTTCTTCCACTTTTCCTCTCCGACTCTTCCTCTTGGTGTTCCGTGAAATGCCACTAAGAAAAGGACGCAAAAGTGCGGCCATTTGGCTAGTTGTTCCGCGAAAAAAGGCTAGAGAATCTATTTCTTTTGCCTTTTTTTTCGGCTCATCGAAAGGAAGTCGAGTGCTCCTAACCGACAATTCTCATCCATTTTTTTCCTCCCTTTTTCTTTTTCTTTTTTTTTTTTTCTAAAAGGGAAATAAGAGGACCCTAATGTTCGACAAATCGTCCAACAATTATCTACACTCTAATCTATCTGACGTTAGAGATTTTTGCGAAAGATGAAAGAAGTGTTTCCCGTTGTTAGTCACCATTTTTTTTTCTTTTTTCTTTTTTTTTTATATAACGAGACACCATTATTTAATACTCGAGAAAAATATTCGTCGATGATCACGTTATCATATATTTTACACCGTTCTGTCATTAACAAACAATTATATAATTTTTTTTTCTTTTCTTTTTGTTTTTTACGTTATACACTATAATATCCGAAAGAGTAGCCATTTTGTCGGAAATAGCCCCTACTAATTATGATACTACAGATAATACCAAACGGTATACATATATCCTACGTTCTTATCTTCTCATGTTTCATTTTGTATATATATATATTTTAGTTAAAGAGAGAGAGAGAGAGAGAGAGAGAGAGAGAGAGAGAGAGAGAGAGAGAGAGAGAGAAGTTTAACCCTCACGGTAATTAACACTATGGCGTAGAGGCTTCCAAGAAGAGAGCTTATATCAGCAACGTGGTTCAAAGGTTTCGTTTAAGATCACCAAGGATTAATGTTTAATCTTAATGTACACATTCCCCTAAACGTGTGCTCTTGTCACCCCCATAACTCACCCTCCGACCACCTATCTTTCCCTACCCCCTTCAAGATACCAACAGAGGTAGAAAGTAAGATAGAGAGAAGAGAATTTGACTATTAACACTGCACACATACACATATACTTTTCTATCCTCCTTCCACCATTTTCATCTACACATACACACATATATAATATCGTATATATATATAGATATAGAGAAGATTTAAGTATTAAATACATACATATATACAAACGTATATGTATATATATGTATTATATTTATATATATATATATATATATATAGAGAGAGAGAGAGAGAGAAGACCATATTTGCAATAGTAAAATACTGTCGTGCAAACACAGCTGCGCGTTTCGCTTGAGCGCTTCCTATGGCTTAATGACGCTCCTGGCAGTTTACCTTCTCTCTATTTACACAACGACTAATTAGTAAATATATCACTTATTTGCAGTTTATGACTTAATTGAGTGCTAAATGATTCGTCGTCTAAATTCGACCACCGACTTCTATCAATTTTTACGTTTCCTTTCATCGTTTAATATCATTTTTATTCATTTATCAATCACATTTTTATTGATATTTTATTTATTCATTGGAAAATATATGATTAAGAGATAAATATAAAATAAAATATAAGATAAATATATTGGAGAGAATATAATAATAATAATAATAATATATTTTATAAGAGTCGAGATTGAACGAATACGAAACGTAACAAATCAAACCCACGATGCAACTATTTTTCCGTATTATTTTCTGAAAGAATGAGGTTGCATAAAAGAAGTTCGATTAACGAACAAAAAAAAATAAGAAAAAACAAATGTGTATCCGAGAAAATATCGACATCAGCATATTTTTCTTGTAAGCGCCTTACTAGTTTACATATATATTTATATATATGTATGCATCCATACGCAAACTCACATTCGCACACTTTACGAGAGAACATCTTCTATAAAGTCTCTCTTCCGTATCTACAAACACACATAAACGAAGTTGCACAGATGGATATATATATATATATATATATATA